>NW_016809668.1:104252-112653 GCF_001698545.2 Rhinopithecus bieti
AATTTGCCATTTTTTTTTTTTTTTTTTTTTTTTTTTTTTGAGACAGAGTCTCACTCTGTCACCCAGGCTGGAGTGCAGTGGCGTAATCTCGACTCACTGCAAGCTCTGCCTCCCAGGTTCACACCATTCTCCTGCCTCAGCCTCCCGAGTAGCTGGGACTACAGGCACCTGCCACCATGCCCGGGTAATTTTTTGTATTTTTAATAGAGACAGGGTTTCACCGTGTTAGCCAAGATGGTCTTGATCTCCTGACCTCGTGATCCACCCACCTCGGCCTCCCACCATCTGACACATTTTAATCTATTTGGCTGTTGTGCTGTTGTCCTACTCTCTCTACTGGAATGTAAGCTCCTTGAGGCCAGGGATTTCTGCTGCTTTGTTCAGTGCTATATCCCCAGTGTCTTGGACAGGGCCTGGCACATACAATACACATTCATTGAATAGATGAATGAATGCTATCTCCTTCCATGAGAATGGTTAAGTCAGAACAGTAGATTTTAAACTACCCCAGGTAAACCAAACCAGAAAGTGGGAATTTACCCTAGGCTCTTTCCTCTCCCCAGCATTTAGTATCACTAAGTTAGTTCTACCTATTCCATGTCTCTGAACTTAGTTGCAGTCTCTCTGGCCTCATTTCCAGTTCAGACACACATTACCTTTCAAGCCATGGCTCAGTCTCATACCTGTTTTCCATGACTTAAGTTCATCACCCTCTAAATCATCCTTCCACGGAGCCAGAGGGTGTTTCCAATACACAAAGCTGCTAGTGGCACTCCCTGTGCTTAAAAGATTCCAAAATCTTCCATTTTCCCCAGGGTAAACCCAACCCCTTTTGCATGACATACCTAGATCTTGACAATTTGGCTTCCATGTGTGCAGCCTTATCTGTAGTAGCTTTTCCCTTAAACTCAGAGTTCTACCTACCTTCTTCCCAGTTCTTCATACCCACACAACCCCCTTCACCCTTCACCACGTAACCCCTACTTCACACAACCCCCTCCCTCTTCACCTGGTTCAAGAACAAGAATGTTCTAGACAGACAACTGGGCATGGACTGGGAGGGGCCATTCTGAGCTGAGAGTCTTCATGGACTCCAACACAAACAAAAGCACACAGCTCCTGCTGCTTCCCACCCCAGCTCCCTCTGGATCCACGCAAGGCCCTGTGTTTGCCGTTGCCAATGATATCATTACAACGTTTCATTGCAATTGTCTCCTAATTAATCTCTCTCCTCCATCAGACTGTAAATTCCTGGTGGACAAGGTCATCTCATGTATTGTTTGTATGCTCAGAGTCTTTAAAGAAGACTAGCACATGGCACAGAGGAGATATTGATTGAAAAGTTGATGAGTGAATATAATTTTGACAAACACATTAATTTTATTCACAGAAATTGAAAAGAGAAGACAATAATATTTTAAAATGGAAAATACCCCAAGTTATTCAAAATAACTCACCTTCTTAACGAAATGATTTTTATACTTTATATGCAGCCTTCTCTGAAATATGCAGAGTTATTGAAAGTATTATTTTGTATTTGTGTACCTATATGCCTTTAGAAATGAATGTTCCTAGGACAGAATGCAGAAAAATACAACTTGAAAGAAATCATCAACATAATGCTCAGGCATTTAATTTTGGTGGTTTGAATTCTGACGTGTGTTTGGTGTGCTCTAGTGCAGGTGCGGGGCCTGGGGGGCAGCCCTTTCTCTGGGCCACCTCCTCAGCATTCCTCCTTCCTGCCCTGGGGTTGACGGCACTTAGAGACGGAAGTGGTTGTACAGTCTCCAAGGTCTATTTAATCTTTGGCCCAGTTACTGAATTTGCCAAAAAAGAGGGCAATTAGTTCCAGGTGTGATGCTGGGGTCTCTGAAGTGGAACTTCCCTATTGGGAAGCTGGCTCACACCTGCCTGCAAATGGCTCCAACATCATTATCAAGCCTCTTTCTTGCCTATGGGGTGGGAAGGGAACTCTGTTCACTTGTTTTATTTCAAAGTCAGTGTCCCATATCTCCTTCAGAATCAAGCATGCATTTGGTAATGTTCCTTCCACAATCTAAGAATTCAGTGCTATTTAGGCCATACAAGTTACAAGTAAGAAATGACCCTCTGAAATATCTCAAAGCATACTTTTATTGGAAAGAAAAGAAGACATTTTCCCCTTTTCACTAGTTCAAAAAAGACATCTGTGTTGATGAAACTGGTCTTGCCCTTCATTCATGGTGTGGCTCTTTTTACCCAATGGGTGATTTGTCCCCAGAGAGGATGATGTAACAATTTCTCTCTCCGTGAAGGAGCGTAAAGAAAAACTGTGCTGAATTTTACGTACTGTAAAACCCCCTGCTTAATGTTTTCCAGCATTGAATGCTCATCTTATACACCCCTGCCATGTTCCCAATTACAGTGTTCCTTCCTCCAGCCCCTGGGAAAACCAATTTTACTATTAGTTGTACACACTTGTGGATCCATGTTTTCATTCTCAATCAAGAATCATGGCAAATTCTCAGCAGCTGATGTATATATGGGGAACTAACATTGTTCATTCTTTAAAAAGCTCCCTATGGTGTCAGATGTCACACAGAATTCACGGGGGCAGGAAGGCGGCCCCAACTCCCTAAATGCCTGCAGCTTACTCTGTTCATCCCCCAACTTCTGCCAGGCACTCAGTCCCTGTGGTTTCAACAGAGGCCTGTGACCTCAGACTTGAACTTTGGGGAGATTGTTCCCACCCAGATATAAAGAACATCTATGAGCAGAACATGAGGATTTGATTAGAAAATGTGTTCAGGAGGTTGAACGGCTATGTACCAAGAAATGTTCTCTCATTCTTATGTAGTGTATAAAACCCATGTACAATTTAGGGTTGATAAAGAAATATTGGAATTCTATAGCATAGTACGTGAACTCTTTTCAAAATGGAAACAGAGGAAGTTCCTTATTTATAGTGTAAGAGTCTGACTTAAAAATCAAATGTATTTAAGGGCAGAATCAGGTAGGTATGGATCTTCTACTCCGTAAAGATCATGATTCTTAACTAGGTACCAATCTTTTATAAATGTTGAGGTGAACTCCAAGGGCCATATCCTTATTGGAGCACTAGTAAAACTATAATAGTTTCATAGCACTAACACGGAACAATCTAACTATTAACCTGCATTCTTCTATTCTGTCCAATGTATTTACTTTGGGCATCAACTCTTCTAAAATTCCCTAAGATCACCGTATGAAGCATACTTCTAATAACTTGTAATCTTTAGGATGGAAGATAAAATAAAACAGTATGTCAACATTTGTGAGCGCTCCCTTTAATGAATCCTTGTCTTCGTCTGTTCCCGTTGCTATAACAAAATACCACAGACGGGGCAATTGATGAAATAATAGAACTCACAGTTAAATAATAGACTTTCACAGTTTGGGAGGCTGGGACATCCAGAAGGTGCCAGCAGATTCATGTCTGGTAAGATGGCATTTTGTTGCTGTGTCCTCCTGAGAGGATGAATGCAGTGTCCTCACATGGCACAAGGCAAAAAAAAAAAAAAAAAAAAAAAGCAAAACAGGCCTTTTATAAGGGCACTAATCCCATTGATGAAGGTGGAGCCCTCATGACCTAATCACCTTCTAATATTGCATTGAGGATCACTTTCAACATACATTTTGGAGAAACATAAGCATTCGAACCAGAGCTGTGCTAAAAAAAAAAATTAAAGATAGCCAATAATGCTGGTGATAATTTACTAAATAAAATATATGAACTCCTGGTTCAAGATTACATTTATTTAGGAAAGTCAGCATTTGGTGCTTTGTAAACTCCTTTAGATGAATACTAGTCCTAAGTGACAGAATAAGATTCTTTTCCTTGATGTTACTGAGGGATTAAGGGCAGGTGACAGACTAAATACCAACGTAGCTCTGAACCCATGGGAAATGCTGGGAAGACAAGGATCAGAAATGATGGGGAGGGAGTTGCCATGCAATAGTTCCCTCAAAGGCATTAGAAACTTTAACTCATTTAACTCTTGATAAGTAATTGGTGAAATCCCATCTCTACTAAAAATACAAAAATTAGCTGGGCGTGGTGGCAGGTGCCTGTGATCCCAACTACTAGGGAGGCTGAGGCAGGAGAATCATGTGAACCTGGAAGGCAGAGGTTGCAGTGAACCGAGATTGCTCCACTGCACTCCAGCCTGGGTGGCAAGAGTGAAACTCCATCTCTAAATAAACAAACAAACAAATAAATAAATAAATAAAATAATAATTGAGCCAGTAAGCATTTGATACTGATGTTCAGAAAAGACTTAAAGTCACTGGTAAGATACATCTCAATAGTATTCTAACAACAACAGAAGTCCTTCAATTAGTGGGGGTTAGTGGTTTTGGAAACTTGATCTTCTGGTGATGAATATCAAGGAAAACAGAGAGATCTATGGGAGGTTGCCAATGCTTATGTCACAACTATATAAATTGTGCATATTATATGCATCAGATTCTTTTGGAATTACATGGAACAAATACATTTTAATAAGATACCCAGGCATAATTGAGCAAATATTTTTCTTTGGAATACAAAATTAACTGTAGGAAAATACTCCTCTCTGATAATATTTCTAAATTCCTACTTATTTTTAAGCTTTGTTTCCTTGTGAGATTTTAAAAAATAATATTTCCTAGTTTAGCTGAGTTAAAAACAACAACAGCAACAACACTTGTTTGGGTAACGTGATATTGCTGGAGTGATTCCCTATAGGAATACAGAAAAGTCCCTAGTGTTTAAGCTAGAAGATGTGGCATCTGTTGCATGTAAACTCTCCAAAGACAATTTTGTGTACTTGTGTTTTGAGCAGATGTTCTCTTCATTTTAAATGGCCCTATGATTAATGTGCCAGTAGAATGCAAAGGTATTTTCAAAATTTTATGCACACCGTGTGAGTCATCCTGCATGCATTATGCATGTATACCTTTAAATCTCAAGAAAGCCCTGGAAATTGTCTGACTTATCCTGCATTAGTGTACATTTGTTGGTCCAGAAAGATTTCCTCAATTCAGATCTGTAATACCCTTTTAAAATTCCTACCTATTTATTAACACATTTCCTTTTCTCATTTTGCTGTGTCATTGATTTTCTTCTCTTCATTTAGCCTTCTCTCTGAATGAGGAGACTGAATGGCTATCGTACCTCACTAGCCATAAATCCTCTTGTTGTCCTGCTTGAATATCCTGTTCGCTCCCCTATCCAATATTTCAGACGATTCCTCAGCATCCTCTTGGTCTGCAGAGCACTTGGCTATTGTAGAAGACAAAATGTGCCTCTGTTTGTTTGGGAGGTAAACTGAGAACAGTCTTTCAGCAAATAATGCTCACTCTCAAACTCTTCATCATCAACTGTGAGCATGTCCTTTTTAAAAGCAAAAATATTAGTCTGTAACCCGGGAGGTACACTGTCTTCTAGGTTGAGTTCACAGAGTTTTAAAATTCAATGTTAATATGGTAAAATAGTCCTTCTGAGTTGTTAAGCAATGAGTTTCCTCCTACCTCCCTTTAAGTAGTTTTTTCCCTTTCCCTTGTTTCTATTCAACAACCCTCAGAGAAGAGCTGCAACAGGATGTAAAACTTTCCTGAATAAGTATTCCAAACACTCAAGCACATTAACAAGATTATGCTGGGTGCCCCTGAGGCAAACCTCAAGAGAAGGGGGACATCATTCAAGAGCCTCCCATGGTAACTTTACTCTCTGCTTGAAGAAACAGAGCAGGCTTCCTTCCTCCCAGTTGTCCCTAGGGTATCCCCAAGAATTAGGGTACAGGCTGGAGGCAGAGAGGTGCTATTATCACAGTTTTGGAGTTTCCTGATCTGTGCTCAGGGCTGAGAGCCACAGGGGACTCAGACCTCATGCTATCATTAGCCAGAGTAGACTCCCAGGAAGCTGTCAAGATACCAGGGAGGAAATTGCTCCCTGCTGCATTTAGGTACATGATGCTATAGTCAGCCTTGATGAAATCTGCATGCCTGGAATGAGTAGAAGAGGAGAAAGCCACCAGACTACAGGGGTCATATGGACATGAACGAAAACTGTTTTGTGTGTGTGTGTGTGTGTGTGCTGCTATAACAAAATGTCACAGACTGGGTAATTTGTAAAAAATAGAAATTTAATTCTCAAAATGCTGGAGGCTGGGAAGTCCAAGATCAAGGTGCGGGCCTTCAGTGTTTGGTGAGAGTTCTCTGCTTCCTTGATGGTGCCTTGTTGCTGCGTCCTCACGTGGCAGAAGAGCAGAAGAGCAACAAAGGACTAAATGCTGAATGAAGCCTCTTTTATAAAAGCCCTAATCCCATTCGCAAGGGCTCTGCCTTCATGACTTAATTGCCTCTTAAAGGCCCTGTCTCTTAATATTGTCACATTAGCAATTAGCAATTACGTTTCAACACAGAGTTTGGGGGGACCTTCCGATAATAGCAGCTGTGGCAGGACAAGCAGCATAGAGAGAAGAGTTGAGAATCATGTTCCACCCTCCCACCCAATACAAATAGCTTTCCTATTATGATGGCACACATCTTGAAAATTATGGAGGCCTGGGAGGGATATTAAATTGTATTAAATTTAAAAAAAATTAACATATTTTTAGGTTTTTTGAGTAGTAAATGAAATATAGACTCACTGCATTCATATGTTTGGCATTCTGTTGCAATTTTACAACAGTGACTTATTTCATTTATAAAACTGACAAGTGCTTATAATAATAATAAAGAAGAAAGCAACAAATCATAACAAATACTACCACATAGAGACAACCTATGTTAACAGTTGATGAGCCTCATTGTAGACATATCTCCAGGGATAGTCACAGATAAAAGGATGGAGAGAAGAGAAAGAGAAAGGATTTTATTAAAAGGGCATCATACTACATATGCTATATTTAAATAAAAAAGATTACACTTAATTTTACTTGGATGTAATGTTTAATACAGAAAAAAACACTGAACCAATACTAAAGGAATTTGCTATGCCTCACATAATTACTTCTTTATCAGAAGAAATACCAGTTTGTATAAGAATCTTTGAAAATTAAGAGGGAAAAATATTAGGAGGCTAAAATCATTATATAGGTTTATAAAATACCTTTGGACTTTATTAACTGATTCCCTGATTGAAATGATGAGATTAGTATTTTTGCACTTCCTCTCCCATGCCCTCCCTCAATTCCCCATATTTCATTAAAGTCCCATCTTAATGACTTTGGGCTTGACCATGTTACTTACTTTGGCCAATGGATTGTGATTGGACATAATGTTTGCCTCTTAAGCAAAAGGTTTTTCTGTGAGCATGTGCTTTGGTGTGGGACCTCTTGGTTTAGCTCTCCACGGTGAAAACAGCATGTTCTAAAGAGGGACTTCTCATTCAGTCTGGATTCAGCAAGGAGAAAATATGTGGAGTTGAACCCAACAGAATCACAGCTGATTCGTTGCCCTTATCTAATGTGTGAGCAAGATAAAATGTTTGTTATTATAAGCCAGTAGAATATAAGTTTTGTTTGTTATAGCATCCAAAGTAGGAACTTAAAAAAAACTTTATGTATTTATATTCTGTCCTATAAACACAGTTTCTTCAATTGTTTAGTGTTAGTTTTATAATTAAATGGATTTAGTGTTGAACACCAATGCCTCTATGATGGCTTCTCCATTTATCTTGATTTATCTCTTGATTAGCTAGATTTCATCATCCAAGTAGAGTTTTCCAGAAGGGTTCGTGGTTGCTGTGTTTTGAGTTTTTCAGATTTGTGAATACCTTCTTGTAGCCCTTCTCTACTTGAATACCAGCTTGGCTGTGCATAGTATTCTTGTATTATAATTTTTCACTTTAGAGTTTTGACAGCATCAGAAGAAATAGAACAATAATAATGCTTATAGAAAAATTCAAATGCCAGGCTGATACTTTTTTCCCATAATACATAATTTTTCCTTTTGCCTGAATACCTCACACATACTTCATTTGTTTGTTTGGATATCAATAAGTAAACCAGGATATGTCTCTACATGGATCATTATAGATTCATTTTTTAGGCTTTTTCTATGTCTAGTTTTTTTTTTTGGTTTCACGGTTATATATATATTTTTTCTTTTTTTTTTCTTTTCTTTTCTTTTCTTTTATTATACTTTAAGTTCTAGGGTACATGCGCATAACGTGGAGGTTTGTTACATATGTATACTTATGCCATGTTGGTGTGCTGCACCCACCAACTCGTCAGCACCCATCAATTCATCATTTATATCATATATAACTCCCCAATGCATGTATAACTCCCCCCTCCCCATAATAGGCCCCAGTGTGTGATGATCCCCTTCCCGAGTCCAAGTGATCTCATTGTTCAGTTCCCACCTATGAGTGAGAACATGCGGTGTTTGGTTTTCT
>NW_016809668.1:116807-136759 GCF_001698545.2 Rhinopithecus bieti
CTTGCTCCACCCCGTAGTTTTTTTTATTTCATGGAAAATTTTCTTTATTATAGCTCTGAATATTTTCTTCTGTTTAATTTATTAGATTCTCTACTTCAAGGACACTAAATGATCTACATATTTGATCATTTGTTTGAGTTTTTTGTTTCTTAAAATTGTGATAAAAATAAACATGATAAAAAAACTTACCGTTCTGTCCATTTTTAAGTGTACAGTCCAGTGGCATTAAGTATATTCACACTGTTGTGCAACCATGACCACCACCCATTTCCAGAACTCATTTCATTTTGCAAAACTGAAACCCTCTACCCATTAAACAACTGCCCATTCCTTCTTTCACCCACTCTAGCAACCACCATTTTACTATCTGTCTATGAATTTAACTACTTTAGGTAACTCTTATAAGTGGAATCAGACAATACTTGTCCTTTTATGACTAGTTTATTTCACTTAACATAATGTTTTCAAGGTTCATCTACAGTTGTAGTATGTGTGAGAATTTCATTCCTTTTGAATGCTCATATTCAATTATATATATTACCACATTTTCTTTATCCTTTTATCTGTCAGTGGGCACTTGGGTTGCTTCTGTCTTTTGTCTATTGTGAATAATGCTGCTGCAAACATGGGTACACTAATATCTGTTTGAGTTTCCACTTTCAATTCTTTTGGGTATATACCCAGAAGTAGAATTGCTGGACTATGTTTAATTTTTTGAGGAACTGCCATACCATCGTCCACAGTGGCTGCACAATTTTGCATTCCAACCAACATTGCATGAAGATTCTAATTTCTCCATTATCCTCACCAATACTTATCTACTGTCTTTTGTTTTTGTTTTAATAATAGCTACCTAGTAGGTATGAAGTGGTGGATCATTTCTTGATCTAGTCTCTCTATACATACCATCTCTTCTCTATTTGCTGTAATCGCTTTGTCATTCTAATCTATATACACTGTGATAAATTCAAGTCTTCTTTCAAGTTAATGAATCCAGACATATCTATTTTGTTTGTTGCTGTTACTCCTTAGATATGGCATACACTTGTTGTGGTAATCAGTTAGTTTCCTAGTTTTGCAGCATGTATTTTCAACTCATTCTGTAGTTTTATTATCCTCATATATTGAATTAAGCTATTTTTAAAATGTTGTATCTTCAAGCATTTCCAAGGAGTATCATTCTGTTTTCTGGCACAGGTTTTCCTTGAGACTAGGTTCATCATCTGTCTTTTGACTGTTATGTTGCTTTGTGTCTTTTTCTTCTCCTTTTTTTCTCATAAGTTTGCATAGTTGCCATTCCTCTTCTCTTCTTGTTTATATTTAATTTACAACATAGGTAGCTCTAACCAGTCTTCTCTTTGCTCTGAGAGCTTATGAGCACACACTCCTTGCCACCCTTTCTTCATTTTCTAGGCCTACTTCTCTTCTTCTCTAGGCTGCAGTTTGAGGATAAGTTTAGATTTCTGTCCACTTTTCTGTAAGGATTAGGGAAAGCAAAAGAGATTATCTGGGGGCTGAATACAATTCTTTGTCATGGGACATGAAGTCTCTGGCGTTTTTGCTTTTGTTTTTTTAATTCTCTGTTAGGAGGCCCCACTTCTCCAGAAAAACACTCCACTCCTATGATTTTGGGCTGTTCCCCAATCAGCTGAGAGCCCAGGCAGCATTTCTGGCCTTAGCCTTGGATCCTTCAGGTGTGTACAGCCTTCTACCCTTTAAGACTTTTCCTTGACTTTTCCCTGAGCTGCCCACTCTATCCCACAGGCTGCTGCTTTCAAATTAGGAGGTATTTCTAAGAAGCACAGAATTTTGTCTATTCTTCTTTCTTTACTATTATTTTTAGAAGGGTGGGGTTAGAAAGCAAGCCACAAAGGAATCTTTTGTTGTTTTTCTCTCACTGACATTTTTTTAACATTTATGTCATGAAGTTTAATCATTTTCCTTTTTTGGCTGTTTTGACTATTGGTTTATGAATTTTTAATGCATTTTGTTAGGTATCAGAACGAAAATATTTTGTAATCAGGATTTGTTCTGCTATTTTACCTGAAATCCAATATATTTTTTAAATTCCTTCCCCAGGGCCATGGAGAGTGTCACCTGCTCTCTAAGGAGAAACAAATATTGTGATTCTTTAGCATGGAAGGGATATTTGTTAGGATTTGTGTCAGTTACACCAACCTTATGCTTTTCACTTACTGTGAATTCCAGATAAACTTATAATCTCTTCACTAATAGACTGCAAGAGGGGCTTAACTTTTTCATTTAGAATGCTGACCTCTTGAGCTTGATGTGCATTTTGAGAGGGCCTTTTCCCCTCCCTGATTCCTGGACTTGTATTGAAGGGGTGATTTGAAGAGAAGGTGAAGTCAGGAGGAAATGTGGCCTAAGGGGTTGGAGTAGTTGGGGCTGTTATTTTGCTGGCTGAGGAATGGGGTGGCTGCCCCCAGGAAGCTGACCAGCAGGAGAGCGGGTCCTAGGGAATGAGGTGGGCTCCAGCTTGTGAGGGGGTAGGTACAAGCTAGATTCTCTGCTGGCCTGGGTTCTGTTTAACTCCCTACCTGCCTTCTCTTTGTCTCATATCGCCTCTGCTGCTTTTACCCCCTGCTCCTCTGCTTTTCCAGTCCTGCCTCTGTCCAGGTCTGACTCCACAAGAAGTTTGAATATAGCATTGGACAATGCAAAACTAGAATCGCTCTCCTTTGAACATAATTGCATCATTCCATTCATAAGTCAGTCTCTTCCCACTTTTATCAATTACTTTAACTACTTGACAGGCCTTGTCTTAGGCTCTTAAACGATTTGTGATGATGGGATCTATGTGATGGTTAAACAAGAACATGATGCTTTAGACTCACAGTTCTGTTCAAACAGAAGCGCCTATTCACTTACAACTAGAATATCACCAGTGTCAAAGAGCAGAAAAATGTTCACATTGTTCCAGGAAGAAATGTTACAAATCTTTTCTGATGTGTGTGTGTGTGTGTGTGTGTGTGTGTATTATGATAAGAAAATTGTACTATATCTGGGTGATTGATCCAATAGTAGGGCTTTGCAGTATCTAGTATGTTTGAATTATTTACGTCTTTTGAGGTCATAAACAACTAAATTATGGACATGTTGGAAAAGGTCCAGGGGCCTCAAAATTGAGAGAGAACCATGGGAAAGGCAGCAATCCCAGCTCCCACATGACTTACTCTGCTGTCTCTGGCCAGGGCTTGCTGAGTAGATGCCCATCAGATCTGGGCTTCTGGATTGCCTTTCAGAATCCCCCTTCATCATTCACGTGACTGCAGTTTGAGCCTCTCCCCTGGATGACCTGAGTAACCACACAGGCAATATTGAGTTAGTTTTTCCTTTTAAAAATTGATGTTGCCAAGAACTTGAATTTCAGTGGCATTCTTGCCTCTCTGCAGTTGGGGTTGAGGGGTCCCTCATTGGTGCTCAGGGCCAATATGGATAAGGGCTTTGGGCGTTTTGCCATTCACCTGTCCTCTGAGCTTGCTGAGAATTCTCTTGGGCATATCTGGTGGCCTGGTCAGGTTTTCATGGACTATCCAGTCGCACAACACCATTTTGCATCTAAGGCTCCTTTCTCCTAAAAGGTAGTTTTGTGTCATGCAGGTACCATCAACATGATCATGACTCTGAGTTTATAGTTCCTGAAAACAATTCCACACCCTCGTGATATCATCAGTAAGTGAGTAGCTCATCCCCCCCATGGGGAATATTTTCAAGCACATTCATTTTATTTGAGGGGATGGAGGTGGGATAATATCAAGACTCATACTCTCTGATTCTAACAGTAGTATTATTGTGATAAAATAACCCCATGAGTAGGATGTGTAAGGATTAATTTAAAATAACATACGCAAAGTGCATAGCATAGTTCCTGACACATAGTAAGTGTTCAGTAGTAAAAATGAACAAGGGTTCTTGGAAAGTCACTCTAATAGATGCTTGTGTTTGTATACTTACATACAGTTACTAGTTATTTTAACCACTTGAACAAGTTAGCCAACATCAAACATATGTGGGAGATTTCCTAAACCAACAATTTAGGCTTGCGTCTTTCATAATTCATAGGAAATAAATACCGTAATATTATATATGGGACAAACTACAAATAATTATGTTGTATGTTATAACATGCATTATGTTGCATTATTACATAGTCATATGTTGAATAAAATATGTCATATATTAGTATATACAAGCTGCATTTACTAATCATTGTAAATATCATAGCTAATTTATGGAGCTCTGTCTGTATGCCAGGTATTACACAAAGCACTTTACAAATGTGATCTCATTTAATCCTACATCAACTCTTCCATGTAGGTACCCCTGTTATTTTTCCTTTATGGATGAAGCAATCAATTATATGTGTTTGTGTGTGTGTCCACAGTGTATATTTGTGCATGTGTTGTGATGCCTTAAGGATTATTCCTTTGCTCACAGCGCTTCCAAGGGGACACACCAGGATTTGAGCCTAACTGTGTTGGAGTCCAAAATCAGTGTTCTGATTTTGTAAGCACCGCTGTTTCTTCTTACTAGCTACTTATTTGCTGGGCTATTCCCCAGGCTGCCACTCACAAACTCTTCAAACCCTCCAAAGAGCTTTGATGCTGACTACAATCCTGAGTGTATATTCATTATTTACTCCTCTCAACAACTCTGCAAGGTAATAGACTAATTTTACTAATATCCTCATTGTACAGTTGAAAAAACAGAGGCTCAGAGAGATTAAATCACACAGCTCTTAAGTGGCAAAACCAGAATTGGCCATGAGTCTGATTTCAAAATCCTTCATCCTCTTTCCACTTCACCACGCCCATGTCCACACAACCACCACCCACCCACCAACTTGGAAACCTCTCCCCTGTGCAGGGTAGCCAACCAGGGTGAGGCTACCTCAATAGCGCCAGCCTCCTGATCGTGTTTGTCCTGGAGTTTAATTGAAGGGGAAAAGGACCAACCAATGAGTCAGTGGCTTGGCTCTCTTGGGAAGCCGCTTTTGACCCTCTGCTCCAGCCCAGCCCTATTAAAATGATGAGTCCTGACAGCCTCACAGCTGGAGGTATGGCCAGCCTGCCAGTGGTCTGATTGATGATATTTGTTACGGTCTTACCACTGGGTGTTATTGTTTTAGCACTTCATCCATTTCCCTTTAGATGGCTGGTGGTAGAGATTTTCATCAATGTCTTCTGATTAATCTCAAATAAAGAGGAAGCAAGCAAGCACCAAACATGTTTGGAAGAATTTCAACTCCAATTAAGTATGTACTGTAGCATGGTTTGATTTGTAGCAGCCACACAACAAGGAATTCACAATAAACATGTCTAACATGAAACCAGGAACTAAATTTAGGTGCTTAACACATGCTTAATCCAACCATTATCCAGGTTGTGCTCGCTGACTCTCCAGATGTTCATTGACATCCCAAAAGTTTTTCCACATCGACCATGAAAGTGGGACTCACCATGTGGGCTCTCCATTTATTTGCTAAGAGAGTTTTAAGGAGATCTGCTGTCTATTCCTTGATAAAACTGTGCAGTTTTAGTGCAAAATAAGTCCTCCATTGCTGTATCCCCTCATTTCCACCTGGGTCTGCGGAAACACACACAGTTCTGGTCTTGGTGCACCTGAGGCTCACTAGTTAGAGAAGTATGTCAATTCTAGGGTCCTGCTTATATGCCAAGTTGTTTCTTTACATTCTCTCTCCCCCACCATGAGCTACTCATGTAACTCACCAGAAGGAAATTGCAAACTCAGCAGCTACTGAAGAGTTCATTTCTCCCTCCAATCAGTTCCACGGAACAACCAAGCATTTTTGGAGAGGTCATAGCACCATCAGTATTCTTTAGACCTCTGTATTCTATATTCAACAAATAGCTATTGAACACCTATTATGTAATACTGTCTTACACTAATTTAATTTTTGCTCAGTGTCAATTTTTTCTTAATTTCTAATACAGGTTGAAATTCTGCTATTCGATGTTTAGTTTCATGACAGTTTCTGTCTTACCTACCTACCATTCATTTTTTATTTCTTGGCGCTTTAGCACTTTAACCTATTTTCAGTGAGTTTTTTGTTTTTCTAGATCTTTTCCTTCTGGGTGCTATAATAAATTGTCTTCCAATTTAGGTTACTCTTGTAAATCATTAGTGTTAGGATCTCTTTTAATGGTCTGGTCTTATGCTAAGTATTATTTATTTATTTATTTATTTTTTGAGACGGAGCCTTGCTCTGTCACCAGGCTAGAGTGCAGTGGCAGGATCTCGGCTCTCTGCAACCTCTGCCTCCCAGGTTCAAGTGATTCTCCTGCCTCAGCCTCCCAAGTAGCTGGGATTACAGGTGCCCACCACCATGCCCAGCTATTTTTTGTATTTTCAGTAGAGACGGGGTTTCACTATGTTGGCCAGGATGGTCTGGATCTCTTGACCTCGTAATCTGCCCTACTCAGCCTCCCAAAGTGCTGGGATTGCAGGAGTGAGGCACCACGCACAGCCATGTTAAGTATTTTCTCCACTCTTTCTTTATTTTTAAAGAAGGAGGGATATAATGTTTTTCAAAGACAAAGGTTGTTGTTTGTCTTTGATCTTCTTTCTTTTTTTTGAGACGCAGACTCACTCTGTCTCCCAGGCTGGAGTACAGTGGCTCTATCTCGGCAAGCTCTGCCTCCCGGGTTCAAGCCATTCTCCTGCCTCAGCCTCCCGAGTAGCTGGGACTACAGGCACCCGCCACCACGCCCGGCTAATTTTTTTTTTTTTTTTGTATTTTTAGTAGAGACGGGATTTCACTGTGTTAGCCAGAATGGTCTTGATCTCCTGACCTCGTGATCCACCCGCTTCGTCCCCCCAAAGTGCTGGGATTACAGGCGTGAGCCACCGCGCCCGGCGGGATCTTCTTTAGATGAGCAGCTAAACAGTGTGTTAGCACGCACACTTCCAGACCCATTATCAAACTCTAGGCTGGGAAATCTCCAGGGCTCCTAGAAGACTATAATCCTCAGCGTGTACTGCTTCCAAGATGGCTTCTGAGAAGCAACCCTGCTTATTGTGCTTTGCTTTAAGGGATTGCACCTTCCATTCACCTTCTTGGAATTCCGATCTCTGACTGGATACAGAAAAGAGAGATATGGGCAGGAATGAAGGATGGATTAAAGGATGGCACCAGGCCTCAAATTGTATCACCCATCTAGAGAGAGGCCCTCCGGATCCAGTTAGTAACTATGTTGGATTTCTGAGCCAGGGCTTGGATTTTGAGAGGGTGCAGGGACTTCTTACCTACTTCCTGTCTATTTTGGGGGTGAGAGGGAGAAGCTAACTTTATTTTGAGTGGTCATAGCATAAGGGATCTTGGATTGTGCTCTTAATTCCATTTTCCCAGTCTTGCAGTTAATGAAAATTGGTCCTGGATTCTGAAAGTAGATTATTTAGTTCCTGTTTTGGTGGTGGCATAAGTTTTCATTTTCTGTGTGTCTTTATATGTATTTTGTTAGATTTTTGGGAGATGCTGAGTGACTAAGGGCCTCTAAGCCAGATGCCATTTTAAACCTAACTTTCTCTGAGTCTTCATTACTTAAAAGTAAAAGGCTTTTAGTTAAAATATGGTTATGTTGATATCCTTGTAGATAACGCATCATGTACATGACAGGAAAGAAAGGTCTATTCAGCTGGGACTCGTTCTCCAAGGCAGAGAGACGGCTAATGAGGAATAGGTTTCATGGAACAAAAGTCCTCATTGTCTGGAGAGACTGCATTGACAGAAAGACTACATTGATGAAACAATCTGATCTTCTAACCCATTCACCTTATGTGGAGTGATTCTGTAAATTGTAATGATCTAATAGCAGAACTTGGAAACACCTGAATGAAAAAGCCAGGCAACTCCAAGAGCAGATTGTGTTTTCCTTGCTCAAGGGTCAGTTGCTGTGGGACGTTGACCAACTTCCCTGTCTCTCCTGAGGATTGGTGATGCAGCTCATTTCAGGCATGTGTATTCAGCCCACTATGACTTCATTACCAGGGGACACTTCCCACATGTGGGATGGGAAGAGGAGTGCCTTCCTCCAGTCACAAGGATGTGGACAGAGCTGAGTCTTTGCTGCATGGGAACAGCGTGTGGACAAATGTTTGGCACTGGAACAGGGCTTGGGCTCCAACATTTGAGTTGCTGAAGCCCAAAAAAGTCCTGCAGCCAAATCCACAGAGTCCTAGCAGCTTGCTTTACAAAACTTGAATTTAACAAAGTGTCAGTCTAGACTCGGTTTGATAGACTGCCCTGCACACTGGTGATTTCAACTAAGAACTAAAGGATGAGTCTGGTTGGGTGGAATAAAAAGATATTTGGGAGTTTGTTTGCTCTTGTTGTTCTTCTCTTTTGCCAGAACTCAAGAACTGTAATCCTAGTTCATTGCATTTTAGTAGAATAACATGGATGGCTAAGAGGCAGGATCAAACAAAAAAAAACCTGAAATATCTTTAAAAGTGTTTTTTGCTGAGGCTACATATTGATTTTTAAATGCATTAAAGTAATTATGTGTTGGGGTTGGACTAATAAGAAGTTGGTGGTAGTGTCTCTGTTCACTGATACTCCATCATCTACATAACTCTCAGTAGAGAATTACATATGTGAGATTGCTAATTAGTTCTTCTCAGGGCTGGCATTGAGATTGTGTGGCCAATGATTGAAATGATGATCTCACAGAAATCATTCATAGGAGCTAGAAAATGTGTATGCCTGTTTCCGTGTGCATGTGTAGATTCTAAAAGTACAGCGTGCTCTCATTCACTCTGGTTGTCCGCATTATGGGCTGTCTAAGTGCTTTTCATCTTCCTGTATTTTTTTCTGTCTTATATCCATTTTACTTCCCTCCTCCACATAGAGAATGAGGAAGAGAAGGAAAAACCTACAATCAAATCAGATTCTTGAGCTTGTTTCTGGTGAATACCATCTCACCAAGAGTTAAATCTGCAAATGGCATTTAGCCTCCTGCTATCTTCCTGGAGGCTGGGCCTTGTGCTGATAGGAGAGAAAAAGATCAGGCCAAAAATCCTGTCTTGTCCACGTTGTCCCTGATTTCAGGCAACCGGACTACTTTGGGTTGATTCTGGAATTTCCCCTGATGTCATTGGAGTTTCTTTGGTGACATTTAGACTCTTGATTGGTCTCAAAATCTTGAGGTCATGCTTGATGAACGAGTACAAGTTGGGGTTTTCTGTGGTAACAACCTCAAAATCTCAACCACTCACCACATGAAACAGTTTTCATGGTTCAGCAAGTCAGCTGCAGCTCTGTTGGCTTGATTGGGATCAGCTGGAGTTGCTTCTGGACTATATATTGGTTTAATATCTGCTCCATGTGTCTTCTCATCCTATCATCCAGGTGGAGGGGCAGCCACAGTCTGTCCTTTGTGGAGCAGGTTGACCTTGTGAAGGAGGGCAGAAGGTTGGGATGAGTGAGAAAAAATGCCCCTCTTAGAAGCTTCTGCTCAGAACTGGCACTCTGACATTTCCATTCACAGTCCATTGGTCAAAGTAATTATTTCACAAGTCCAAGGTCAATGCGGTGAAGCTGTATACTCTGCCTACTAGAAAGTATAGACATGTTACGTGAAAATGGGTAAAGTTGTGCTTCCCTATTACAGGGACAGAGCAAAGATTTGAAAACAAAACAAAACAAAACAAAAAAACAAAACAAAACAAAAAAAACTATCTGACCACACCAACCATATAATGACCTGAAAAAAGGTTTACCATAACACACACCTATTTTTACTAGATATTCATAGTTTCAAGGTAGTATAATAGGGAACATAATCACAGAAAAGTGCCTGTCTCAATCATGGCCTCATTTAATTTAACTTTCCTAGAAAACTGGGAAAGAAAGAATTCTTCAACTACTGTCCACACCCAATGTCTCCATCTGATCATGTATGCATGCTAGAGGATATACTCATTTGATTATAGAAGATTTATTGTTTCTCCTCTTCAAGGGGGTGTGTAGTGAAAATTGCTTGGGATCTGCTTTTATATGCACATGAGTTTCAGTACAACTCAGGAACTAAATAGCTAAGAGGAATTTGGGGCCCTTTATTGCACCTCCCCAGTCTCCATGCATTTATATATAGCATGGGAGACACAGGACCTTCTTCACTGCATTGCTCTGCAGATTAAATGAGATAATCTATGCAAATTTTCTATGAGTCTCATAAAAATTAATTTCATTTCCCTTCTCCTAAATCTCATCCATTATCCAGGATCAACCTTATATTCCAATGCCTCCTCTAAACCACCTTTAACTTCCTCCTGAATTCATTGAGTTTCTTCTCTTCTGAAGTTCTGCGGTTCTCTAAGGGAGGGATCCATAACCTGCTTCTGCATTCATGAAGGATTTCAAAAGTTAATAGACTGCCTTTTTCTCCTCTGGAATCCATATGAAATATTTTGCATATGAAACATATGCATCTTCTGGGAGAGACTGCATAGTATTCATGTGAACTTCAAAGTGGTATTGGATCCAGAATAGGTTCGGAACCATTGAGCAGAGATGAACTATTAACCCTTGTCATATACCACCTTGTATGCTGGGTATTGTTGCATGCCATTAGCTCCCTTTCTTCATCTATATTGTGACTTTCTTGAGGGAATCAAACATATACTCCATGGCTTATGTATATTTTACAGCTTGTAGCATAGGCTGAACACGATGAAAATTCAAGAAATATTTGTTAATTACTCAAATAAGGGTTTTAAAAATACCATCATCATAACCAAAGTGACTCTAAAAAGTGAAACATTTAACAACAATGCTGAAGGCATGTAGAGAAAAAAATCATTTGAAACAAAAACAAGCAGAAAACTCTGATGGTAGCAGAGTCAGTCTGTCTGTGGATCCCTTCTAGTCCTGGATGAAGGTTGCCAACAGTCCCTTACACCGTGTCCTACAATATGTCTGTGAAACATTGTGTCAGATGTGATTATACATATCTCCATACTGATTAAAACTCATATTCTTACATTTTCTAAGAGAAATGTGAAATATGTTAGTGATTTTAAGTATAGCTATAGGTTAGAACCGGAAGAGAAAGGCTGTTGGAGAAGTGACATTTTGACAGAATGTTGGAGTGAAGCAGAGTAAGTCCTGTTACGGAACTCTGAGCTCTCTTTGCAAGCAGAGCCTCTCCTCATCTATAGGTTGATGTTCGGGTCCAAATATAATTTGAAAAAAGGAAGAAAACAATAAATAATGATAAATGAAATTGTTTGTGCTTTTTCATCCTTTCCTAGGAAGCAAAATAAATGTAGGGTTGAGATCATTAACTAGAATTATAAACCCCACCCAAAAATATTTTCTAGAAAAGAAATTTCTAAACATTTAAGAATCTTTAACTTAATTGTAAGAACTGAGCAGATTAGAAGGAGAAAGAATGGTTGGGAAACTCCACAGAAGATGTAAGCATGTTGACAAAAGTCAAGGAGGTTTGTTGGTCCTTTGCCTCCTTATTGGGAATGACCTTCAAGATTCAGGTCTTTAATTCCACAAGATTTTAAAAGTGATTTTAGGGGATGCATCATCAAGGGCAGCATGGCCATAGAGTTCTTAAGACACACTCTCTACATAAAAATTCACAAGCATACATATTCTCAAGTCAATCCTCTAACACTTTCAGAGGGCCAGATTCCATATGCCTAGCAACAATTCTATTTTTTTGTGTGTTTTATCCTTCTTCTCAGCTTCCTTGCTAGGCTTTAGGGAATTAGCAGGACTTACCACCAATTGGATTGCAGAGCTTTTTGGCCCAGAGTGAGGCTTGCTATCATCAGGTATGTAAAATCTTGCCCAGTGTAGTCAGAAGTTAAAATCAAGCCATCATAAACCTGCAGGACTTATGACCCTGAAGGCCCTGGGGGAGTTTCTTGGACCAGACCTCAATGGAACTTTGCCCAAAACCCCAAATGGGAAATATATATGAACTGATTCTGTGCAGTGTGAAGGCCGAGGCAGCAGCAGAATGCTTTTACAGACTGATACAATGATAGATTAGCATACATTTAATCCTAGGTTGGGGGTTTAGAGTAGTCAGTCTTCCTCAGCCCCTCCTCCGTTTGTTAATGTTAATAATCCAGAGTGCTGGGTTTAATGGTAATGGGCGTTTTTCTTTTGTGACACAATTATTCTATATTTAAGCCAATTAGAAAGTCATTTCATGAAGATGGGAAGTACCAGTGGGACACTAGTGTGGCTACAATTTGCTATAGGATTGTAGACTTCTAGTCTAATCAAGGTTGGAGAAATAAAAGGAAATTTTTAAATAGCTATCTGATGACAAAAAAATAAGCAACATCACATTTAAAAGTATCTACACATCACTGACTTTAAGAAAATCTGCTCCCATACAAACTTATAGAACAAATAAGAGCTATTGTTTGTATTACACAATTTTGTTTTTGCTAGAGTTTCCATAAAGGATAAGTTTCCTGGTTACATTGAATACATATTTGATTTCCAGTAATCCAATGGGTATACCGCTTTTGAGGAACCAACTTACTGTGAAGAGAAAGCTACTTTGCAAAATTATTAGAGCAGAAAGATGCCATGTTGAAAAAAGACTTAAGAAATAAACACAAAGTTCTTGGCCACAGTTTATGAGAGAGAGAGGAATTACAGGCTGTTCTGATAAAAGCTGAAGAGACAGTCCCCCATGGAAGAGTCTGTCAAGATGTTGTATGCACATGTGATGATGTATTCTGGGTGTGCAAATAATCTAATCAGAAAATACAGACAACACCAAAGCCTAGGGTTTATCCCTCTTGGTTAGATTCCATATTCAATTCTATATTCCATCAGAGTTTAAGCAAAAAACAAAAGCAAATTAAACTATAGGTCTCTGAATGAGTATTAGAAACCTCCTTTAGATAATTTGTCTCTAACAATGGAGAGTTCTTTGCAGCTGGACACCTCTAAGACATACAACACACCCTTACCTTGACTTCTAGGTATTTTGAATTGTCTGATTTATCATAAGCTCTAAATATCAGCACTTGTAGCTGGAGATTTCTACATCCTATTCCCATGCCAGTGGAAAATGAGAAGTAAATACATTTACATACAGTGGTTCTGCCAGAAGAACTAGAAGCAGTGAACCTTTCTTCCAGAGGCACTGGGAAATTGCCCAGGGATTGCTCTAATAGAGGTAGGTTGGCTACATCAAGGCCTGCAATCTACTTGATTTTTTTCTTGCGGGGCTTTTCTTCTCATCTTTGAGAAATGTTCTGGATGTCATTAAGAAGAATAAAAAGAAAACCTAGGATTTGAAACTGTACTGTTGTTAGGCTGACAGTGTGAGTTTAGGGTGGCTTGTTTAGAGTGCAGACTCAGATTTTAGTTCTTGGATGTGTCCAAGATCTCCAATTGCTTGAACCTCTCTGCCCTTTGAGATTTAAGCAACAATGGATATGAACCCCATGAAAAGTATAGTAATATATCTGATTCTTTTCTGACATATCTGGAGGTTCTTCGTGGTGGTGGTGATGTTGGTGGCAGTGAATAGGGGTGTGTGTATGTGTGTCTGGTGTTAGGGCAGGGGACTTTCTCTTGGTGCTCTGACTCTGAATTATTACTTGCAATGAATTATCTGGGCCATCTTGGCTGTTTCCTCCTATTCCTTTCCTTCACCATGTCATCCCACTGGGCACAATCCCAATCCCCCTTTGTGTCCTCTCCTCCCCTCTCCTTCCCTCCCCTCCCCTTCTCTCTCTCTCTCTCTCTCTCTCTTTCTTTTTCTCCCACCCCCTCCTTCTTTCTTTTTTTAGAGGCAGGGTCTCACTCTGTTGCCCACACTAGAGTGCAGTGGCCAGTGGTGTGATCATAGCACACTGTAAACTTAAACTCTTGGGCTTTGGTGATCCTCTAGCCTCAGGCTCCCAAGTAGCTGAGACTGCAGGTGTATGCAACTACACTTGGCTATTTTTTTAAAAAATGTTTTTTGTAGATATGGGGGTCTCACTTTGTTGCCCATGCTGGTCTTGAATTCTTGGCCTCAAAGCATCTTCCTGCACTGGCCTCCCAAAG
The DNA here is from genome assembly GCF_001698545.2 of Rhinopithecus bieti. Classification (NCBI taxonomy): domain Eukaryota; kingdom Metazoa; phylum Chordata; class Mammalia; order Primates; family Cercopithecidae; genus Rhinopithecus; species Rhinopithecus bieti. The sequence continues at coordinate 130,885 of NW_016809668.1, forward strand.
TTCTGGCATTACAGGCATGAGCCACCATGCAAGCCCTAATCCCTTCTTAACCAAAGTGCACTGACTGTATGGCAGTCTTCACTAACAGTATGGGACTAGAATTACACAATGTAAAAATCTATAATGGAAACTTGACATCTTTCTTCTTACTGTGATGATTCCTGGAACCAGGAATATTTGCTTTGCCACGTTGCTGTTTGTCTCCAACTCATTGATCATTCTTCCTTCTCACCAGCTTGTATCTCATCCTTCTCCTCTCCAGCTAACACCTCATTCTGCTCCCCTCAAATTCTTATTTATTTTATATAGAGATCAATTTAGCTAATATTATGTTTCAATTCAAACCCATCTAAGTTTGTCCTTAACTGCATTCCCAAATAAGCCCACTAATCCTAAACAAACATGGTTATCTCCTCGGAGGAATTCTACTACTTAGCAATAGTTAAGTGATTATGTTCAATGAATTCTCTCTTCCCAACATCACTGCACACCCATCACTCAATCAGTAAAATTACATTTTGAACATCTATAGAAGCCAAGACTTCGGAGTCTTTTAAATCTACTCCCTCTGTAGGCATGGAAGAGCAGTGGCCCTTTTTTATTGACCACACCAGCCATGGAGGTGGAATCATAAAGGCCCAGGGATTTCTCCTCTGCCAATTCCATTCCCATTTTGTGCTAATGGGTAGAAATGGGAAGAACACAGATTTTCCTTGTCAAGTTCTTTTCTAAAATCTCCCTGGTTCCAAGAGACCCCTGCTCCCTGTTTCCTCTGCCATGCCACGTGCGAAGCTGGGGGCCAAATACTCTGCTGAGAACTGTTGCTGTTCTCATCACAGTTGAGAACTGATGCTTCCCTGCCTTGGGCCAAGTCCAGTGATGACACTTCAATTAGAGCACCACGAGGTGGCTTTATTCCATTCCAAATACCTCTGTTTACACAAACAGCATTCAAAGTCTGTTTCTAGGTCCACTTGTTCCCAAGTCCTTCATGATTAAAGGTTTAAAACTAGGCATGTAATTTTCTTTTGTGCTAATATAAGTTCTATTGAGCATCTTCTTTTGAAAAAGTAAAACCAGTTTTGCCCATATTGAAGTTCTAATGTAATAGAACCACCCTTTATCTACACCCCACCATACCTTGTCTCATGATCTCTGCCGGTTATATCTGGAATACTTTAGCAGCTACTGTATCCACACTCATCAACACTCCCTTTGATGCCATACAGTCCATCAGAAACACTGAAAAAAAAAGTTTCTGTAGCAGACTTTTACAGTGAAGTTCTCCAACATGCTCCTCGACTTATCCTGAATTAACATTAGGCTAATCGACTTTTGATATTAAGACTAAATATTTCAGCCTCTACTTTTCTTTGTTTCTTGCTGATTACTATCCTTTGCGTAGAGATTTTCACCTTGCATGATTTGTTCTTCATCCTTCAAAATTACTTCTACAGATGGAATGGGTCATCCCAGGAATCTGTGGATCCCTGTCATTTTCTTGACAATTTTGATTTTTTCTGTTTTTGAATTTTGTTTCCATGGCCATTAGAACCTTTTTAAATAGCACTTTGAAAGTTCTCGGTGGCCTTGTACTTATCAAAAATTAAGCATTTCCAGAAATAAAAGAAATAGAGGCATCACAGTGTGGGCTAACAAACGAGAGGACAGTTGGACCTAAAATACCACCAATGACAACATCTGTGGTAGCAGGCAGAGTTCATAGTATTTTGCTTTGGGATATCACTTTATGACTGTGAATGTATATATGCTGAAAATTTGTAAGGAGATGATATCTGCATATCTCTCTTGCTATTGAAGCATTCTTGAGAGGGTCCCTAGCAGCTGGGTCACTGTGCAATGTCAGTCTGTAATATATAGTTAGCATTCCTAATTTAACCTCTATTCTGAGATGTACTCATTAATTCTATGCCTGAAGAGCAGCTAGTTTATTCTCCAGGGACCTTCCTCTCAGGTGCTGGCAGGGATTTCTTCTGCCTTTCTTTGTTCAGGAGCCTTCATCTCTGAGACTCAGTGAGGAGTGGAGAGAGAAGGTAAAGAGAGCATTATCAGTATTTCTACTGAAGTATCTTTCTTCCAGATGGCATGGATGCTCTCGTGCACATAACTTTCCTGGTGGCCATGCTCCTTATTCCAGTGTTCCCAAGAAATATTTCCGGATTCAGTTCTTACCATGATCCTTGCTAGAGTGATGAATTAATATCAGGACTTGCAAAGTTTTCCTTGTATTTCTCTCTAGATTAGACAGTCTCCAGTGACAAAATAGACCCACTGAAGATTTCACTGAAGATTCAGTGAAACCTTTGCTATTCCACTGCCTCTCCATCCCAGGGGAATCACAGAGGGAGTAGGAGAAGAGGAGCTAGATGTAGTCCCAGAGCAAATCTTGTCTTGGCCTGCTTGATACACTCTTGGACCCAGAAGAGCTCTGTTTCACTAATTTTATAGGATTTTGCCCTATAGCTTAACCCAAAAGATGCCAAGACTTTACAATAAATAGTTACCCTGGAAACTCAGGGAAACCCAGGATAAACCTAGAGTATGAAATCATTGTTTAGAATGTCCCTGGCCTGCTCTGTCTAATTCTTGGTTAATGCTTTTTGGACAGGCTCTCTATTGCTGAGGAGGAGGCCTGAAATTGCACATGCTTCATAAACAGATGAGAAGTCAAACTGCTTCAGAGAGGACCCAACCTACAGGCAAAGATCCCTGCTTTGAACTTCATCAAAATGCTTTGCTTAGCTTTAATTCCATACCAAATAAAATGCAAACCTATGCCTGTCTCTCCTGTGTGCTCTTAGCCCCATACCTATTAACATTTTTGGTTCTTCAGTTTCACAGGTGTCACATGCACATTTCTTGGACCCATTTTGTTCTGGGAATTATTGCACAGCACCACCTCATATAAAAAGCGGGAAAGAACAGTAAGACAGCTGTTTGCTGTCATGATCACGATTAGGGTTTCTGTGGCACATTTTTCCACCCTTTTACTTTTAACCTATATGTGTCTTTACATTAAGATTCATGTCTTTTTAAATAGACAACATAGAGTTGATCTTGCCTTTTTATTCATTATGAAAGTCTCCACTTTATTGTAGTTCATTCACACTTAAGGTGATTATTGATCTGGTTGGGTTGAAGTCAGCCATCTTGCTGTTTGTTTTTTATTTGTCACATCTGTTCTTTCTTCCTTGTTTTTCCTCATTTTCTGCCTGCTTTTGGATTAATTGAAAATTTTTCATGATTTTATTTTATGACCAGTTAACAGCTCATTATCCAGAACTTGTTGATTTGGTTTTTAATAGTTGCTCTACATTTACAATCTTCCTCTTTAAATATTTGCTTTCTATTTTAAGATGATACTGCACTATTTCATGCATAAAGAAAGAACCTTACCACAATATATTTTCATTTCTATTGTCATTACTTTGGCTATTAAGGTCATACATATTATAAAATCCCTAATACATTTTTCTTATTTTTACTTTAAACATACATATGTCATTCATTTCACAATACATTTCTACTAGTCTTGCTTTATCTTTAAGTAAAATAAAAATGGAAAAAACTTAAATATTTATTCAAATACCATTGCTAGAGTGCTCATGCTTTGACTGGAAATGAACTCTATTTGATTTTCTGTTTGTCTGAAAAGTCTATATTGTTGCTTATTTTAGAAAGATTTTTTGCTTGATTTGGAATTATAGGTTGATAGGTATGTTTTTCTGTTTTCTTTTCAACTTTTAGCACTTTAAAGATGTTATTCCTTTGTCTTTGGGCTTCATAGTTACTGCCAAGAAATCTATTATATGTGTTACCCTAGTTCCACTTAAGTAATGCCATCTTTTTTTCTCTGCTTTTAAGATTTTTCTTTTATGCCTCCCCCCCCACCCCGCCACACACACACACAGAGTCTTGTTCTATTGCCCAGGCTGTAATGCAGTGGTGTGATCTTGGCTCACTCTAACCTCCACCTCCCAGGTTCAAACCATTCTCCTCCCTCAGCCTTCTGAGTAGCTGGGACTACAGGTGTGCACCACCACACCCAGCTAATTATTTTTGTATTTTCAGTAGAGATGGGGTTTCGCCACGTCAGTCAGGCTGGTCTCTTGACCTCAAGTGATTCCCCTGCCTCGGCCTCCTAAAGTGCTGGGATTACAGGTGTGAGCCACTGTGCCTGGCCTCTTTCATGACTTTTTAAAAGAAATTTGATTAGTATGTACTGGACCTTGAACTACTTTTTTCTTTTTTCTTTTGTATGCATTTTTCTTTGGGCTCATTGAGCTTTTTGTGTCTTCAAATTTGGAATAAATTTTGGCCATTATTTCTCCCAAAATTTGTATTCTTTCACTCCTCCTGTTCTCCCTTTGTCAGGCTGTAAAATACATGTTAGACCCTTGTTATTATCTCACAAATGAGAGAGATCACTCATTTTTCAGGCTTTTACCCCCATTTCTGCTTCGTTTGGATAATGTGTATTACTGTGTCTTCAGTTTCATGAATTGTTTCCTTTGGAGTGTTTAATCCTTTTCATTTAAGATATTGTTGATTTTTTTCCTAGATATTTCATTTGGTTTATTTTTATATTTTCCATTTATATCCTTACTACATCATATGTTTTATTAAATATTTGAATGTAGTTAAAATAGTTGTTTTAATGCCTTTGATTGCAATTTCATCATTTTCATCATTTGATGATCCATTTCTATCTTGGTTATGAGTTGCATTTTCCTGCTTTGGAATATTTAATAAATTTTGTTATATGCTGAAACTTGTGAATATTATGTCATCACTGTCTGGATTTTGTTGTCACCCTTTAAAGAGTGCTGGCATTGCTTTTGTTGTTCAGTTTGATGTTCATTTTGACCTTCTTGAGACTTTTAAAAACTTATTAAGGTGATTCTACAGTACCCTACACTTTACGGATATTTAAATCCCCTTCTAAAGTATAGCCTTTCTGGTGTTTCTACTGAGTGCCTGAAGTGGTCAAGACTTTCTGCCTCATCTGGTCAGGAATATAATACCTCCTATTATTTTTCCTTTCATATATGTTTTCATTGGGTTCATTGAGCTTTTGTATCATCAAATTTGGAATAAATTTCAGCCATTATTTCTCCCCAAATTTTTATTCTTTCACTCCTTCTGTTTTCCCCCTTCTAAGACTGTAGATATACATATGTTAGACCTGTTGTTATTATCTCACACATCACAGAGATACATTCATTTTTCATTCATTTTTCAGCTCAGCCCCAGGTGAGCTCTGTAAACCATTCGGTTCATAACGCCTGAACTGCTGCCTGCCTAGTCCCGTGATTTTACATCCTATGCATAAGATCTTAGTATTCAGCTAAGACTCAGGAGGACCTCTATTCAGATTTCAGAAACTATTTTTGTGCATAGGGCGCTGCTCTCAGAACTTCCTTGCAACTTGTTGCTATTTTAGGCTTCCTGAAGTCTGATTCTCTATCTCCTTAACTTAGCAAACCTGCCATGTTTGGGACACCCTCACCTTCCTTCATGGTCTGCAATGTGATTTCAGGCAGAAAGCAAGCATAATTGTAGGAACCATCTCTCTTTTTTCCGTTTTCTCAGAAATCAGAATCTTGCTGTTCATGTTGGCCAATGGCTGCAAACAGCTGTTTCATTTTTTCCCCCTAGCTTTCTAATTATTTATTTGGGGAAGGAAAATCACATCTTTGCTACTTTTTCATGGCTGTAAGTAGACTATGCAGCTGGGATTAAATTCAGAATATAGAGGTGGCGTGAGTATTCTGAATTACACAGGTGGGCCCAATGTAGTCACAGGTGTCCTTTATAAGTGAAAGAAGGCAGAAGAGCCAGTGGGGTGGGGTGG
>NW_016809668.1:137087-154959 GCF_001698545.2 Rhinopithecus bieti
TGGGGTAGGGGGGATGGGGGGAGAGAGAGAGAGAGAGAGATATGATGACAGATGCAAAGAGTGGAGTGGTTATGAGAAAAGGAATTCTGGCAGCCTCTAGAGACTGGAAAAAGCAAAGGAGACATGAGAGATTCTCCCCTAGAGCCTCCAGAAGGAATGCAGCTTTGCCAACACCATGATTTTGCTGTGGTAAGACACATTTCAGACTTCTGCTGTAAGAAAATAGATTTGTGTTGCTTTAGACCACTGTTTGTGACTATTTATTACAGCAGCAATAGGAAACTAATACAGTTTTTAAGAAACCATTGTTCCTGTATTAGGCTGTTCTTGCACTGAAATGTCTCAGACTTGGTAACTTATAAAGAAAAGAGGTTTAATTGACTTATGGTTCTGCAGGCTTTACAGGAAGCATGATGCTGGCATTAGCTCACCTTCTGAGGAGGCCTCAGGAAACTTACAATCATTGCAGAAGGAGAAGGGGGAGCAGGTATGTCACGTGGCCAGAGCAGAAGCAAGAGAGAGGAAGGAGTGCCACACACTTCTAAACAGCCAGATTTTGCCAGAAGACATTTACTATTGCAAGCATGGTACCAAGGAGATGGTGCTAAACCATTCATGAGAAATTCACCCCCATGATCCAATCACCTCCTACCTGGCCACACCTCCAATACTGGAGGTTACAATTCAACATGAGATTCGGACAGGGACACATATCCAAAGTATATTAGTTCCTGTCTTCAAGGACAGTATTGTTAATGCTTAAACATTTCTATATTGGCCTATGTTAACCAGTCTCAATTCAGTGCTCTTTGTGCTACATTAATATTTTCCAACTGCCAGGCAGTGGGGTACTACCATCGTGACTTTACTGTAGCTTTGTAGCACCTGATACCACACCATTAACTTTTGTGGGTAGCATAACGTGAATCACCATGATACCAGGTACTACTACCTCTCCATTAGCAAGTATGTTTATGAAGATCACAAGTTTGAAATACTAATTATATTCTTTTTGAATGTGCATTAAAATATGCCATATCTGGCCAGGCGCAGTGGCTCACATTTGTAATTCCAGCACTTTGGGGGGCTGAGGCATGTGCATCCCTTGAGCTCAGGAGTTCAAGACCAGCCTGGGCAGAATGGCAAAACCCCATGTTTACAAAAAAATTAAAAAATTAGCCGGGTATGGTGGCATGTGCCTGTAGTCCCAGTTACTTTTGAGGCTGAGGTGGGTGGATCCCTTGAGCCTAGACAGTGAAGGTTGTGGTGAGCCAAGATTGTGTCACTACACTCCAGCCTGGGTGACAGAGCCAGACCCTGTCTCAAAAAAAAGAGCCATATCTACAAAAATTATTCTCCTGCATATCCCCATATATGAATTACAAACCATCAGGGATGCACATCAATAATTTGGGACACCCAACTGTACTCCACCCAGCATTTAGCAGGATTTTCACATGGTGGAGCTGTATGTTGGAGACTATAGCTTGCTTTGATAAGGCATGGGTTAAGCAGCATGACTACCCACCAGCATAACAATGATGGAAAGATGCCAGAAACCTGGACTCTTGCTGATCTCTGATGCTATTAAGCACCAATCTTTAATCAACTCTCCTCTCCTGAGAGCTTGTAGATAGGTATAATTTGGAAGAGAAGCACAGGGTCTTGAACCGTTTGAAACACTCCCTCCCACAGGCAGACTCTGTCAGTCACTCCATGCTAATGCTTTTCTTGAATGAAGAACAGTGGGGGGGAAGAAAAGAAAATTTTTTTAAAAAGCAGATCTTACGTCAGCATTCAAACTCCTGGAATTTCGTGTCGATTTAGGTAAACTTGCCAGATTCTGGCGTATGCTAAATAAAACAATGAGCTAGAGCCTGTGGAAGACACAGCCCAGTTGAACACATGATGCAAAGCTTTTCCAAATGTTCTGTGGGAATGAGTTGGAACAGCATACAAGAGGCCATAGATTCCAGCTTTAGCAATTACACAGCTGATCACACCAGGCCTAACTGAATTTGGCATGACTTTGAGGGCTGTGGTTTTCTTGTACTTGTCTCCCTTGCCCCCTCATGCAGCATGCAGGGTAAGACATTCCTAGACAATCTCTGCACTGTATATGCCACACTTAATCTTCCACTTCAGGAACACTGGATTATCTTCGCCCTCATCACTGATGAACCCCACAGTAACCACAGTAGGGAAGACGTTATGAGTCTTCACCCTGTCCCTCTTGGTCTAGTCCAGCAGAAAGAAGACAAGAGCCATAAAACCTAAATTACCCACCTAGTTTAGCCACTTACTCACTAGGTGACCTTAAGTAAGATCCCAAACTTTTTTGAGTCTCTTTCCTTATCCACAAAATCTCAACAAGAATACCTTAAAATGGTAGTAGTTCAAATAAAATTATATGATGAATAAAGGGAAAAATTACATGCAAAGTGTTTGTAAATATCTGATAAAGTGCCTTTCCTTGCTCCATTATTGCCTTGAAACAGATTGTCCTCTAGCATCTCTGTAGGCAAATATCTTAATTAGTGATTCCTTTATTTTCACAAATGTGGAGAAGGGTGGAGAAATATCAGATCCTGTTGTTTCTGTCTTAAGATCCTTGTTTCACATTTTCACTTTGAATCAACATCATCTGGCCACTGCTTATGTTTCTGACTTTATTTCCTTTTGCCTTGGGCCTATCTAGCCATACCAGCCTCTGATATTTGCTCACACATAGCAAAGTCCTTTCCATTTCATAGCCTTTACAGGTTAGACTTGCTTTGACTGGAACTGTCTTCCTCCTGCATAGATGGCTCTTTGCTTAAATCTTACCTTCTCAGAGACCCTTTCCTCTATTGTTTTGTGTAAAGGGATCCTCTTGTTTCATAATTCTTTATAACAGTGCCCACTATATTTCTTTCATGTGGCTGATCATAAACTCTGATTAATCTGCATGTCAATTTGATGGTCAGTTTATTATCTGTTGTCTGTAAAATGTAAACTCTGTGATTTTCTTTTTAGATATAATGAAGAAAGCTCAAAGAAGCAGGCATTCATTTTGGCAAAAGACCCCTTGGTGCTTTGAAGAGGGCCATGACACTATGGTGAGTTTTGAATCTTCTTCTGGGTTTCTGTTCAAGAGGATGCAGTCCTTAAGGGAACATAGCTAACATGGTATTCTTCCTCAGCACCCTCAGCATCTAGCCCAGGGCCTGGCACATAGGCCTCAGTATGTTGTGGTTTGGACAGAATGAAACCTGCCTCTCTTTTCTGTAATGGACTGCCCAGTGAGTGCATAGCTGCTCCCCTTATCCAAGAGGACTGGCTGCTCACGTTGACCTCACTGCCAACCTCAGTAGCTCAAACTTTGATTACTCTTCATTCCTGGGAATGCCTTTCACTTCTTCCGATACTGGCTTGCACCAAATCCTTGAGTCTGTATGTAGACAGCAGGGGCTTTCCAACTTCTGTACTACTAACTGTAGGGAACACTTAGGAGAACTTGTTAAACATAGAAATAACCAATGATAACACAATAACATGAGCTAAAACGTAGTCTAACATGCACCAGGCACTATTCCAAGAGTTTTGCATATATTAATTTATTTAATCCTTACAATAACCCCATAAGGTAGGTTATGATTACTCCTTCCATTATACAGCTGAGGAAACTGTGACATGGAGGGGCTAAGTAATTTGTCAGTGACAGAGCTGGGCCAGGCAGTCAGGCTCCAAGGACTCTGTGTTTAGCCATTCAACTATAAACATTGCAGTTCTTCAAGACAGATCTTCTGGGCTTATCATCAGCCTTCTCTAAGCAGATGGTATATTTAGCCTTTAATTAAATGTTTAATGTTTTATTTATGTAAGTAATGCATGAGATAAATTCTTCTATAAAGCAATTAATATTTTCAAATAAAGTAAAATTCCCCTTTGACCATCTTTTTTAACCCTAAGTGGCTCCTTCCTTCTCCAGGGACAGCCATTGTACCCAATTTTGTGTTTATCCTTCCTAAACATTTCCTATACATTTGTATGAACTTGTGTGTCAATCGAAAATACAAAATATTGCTGTGGTTTCTTTATCAATTGTGCATATATAGTAACATGTATGAATAAAAATAATTGTATATATATTAGGCCCTTCCTCTGACAATGTACATTTAGGTGGTCTGTGCCAGGTACAGGGTTGATATTCAGCTGGTGCACAACAGTATGGCCATGGCTGTAGCTGCAATTCTGAAACACTTCTGTAATAATTTGGTAAATAGACCCCACTGCTCTCCTGGGACCAGGGCCAACTTATTCATTAGGCACACTAGGCACAATGCCTGAGGCCCATAATGCATTCAGCCACCCACCCAAGTATTTCAATTTTAGATTTTTAAAAATAATAAGAAAAAATGAATATAATAATGAATATAAAGTTATGAATCTAGCAAGATTATATCTGTTTTTTTATCACCATAGTCATAAAATATAATTTTTGATATAATTTATATAGGATGGGGTCCACAGAGGGAAAAGTACCTAGGTCAGTACCTAGGGCCCTGCCTGGGTCCTCCCCATGTTCCAGCAAGTACTGGGCCAATGTCTGCCAAAGCTCAGGTCTCCTGAGCCCTCTCTCTATGTTTAGGCTGGAGTTCCTAGGTATTAGGACTGGTCAAGGTAGCTCTATATGTATGAGTAAAATTTTTGAGTATCACTCATAGCCACATATATTCCAAAGAGAAAAATATGCTGGCTCATGTAGGGATATTTCTAATGCAAGGAACAGAAAACTATGCAAATATGCCTAAGCAAAACTAGCGGTGTGTGTGTGGGAGTCTAGAGCTGAAGAGCAACCAGGCCACATGGAGGCCTGGAACAGCATTAGAAGAGTTTCCAGAGACCCCAGTGGCTACCCCTCTCTTCCTTTTCGGGCCATGTGGCCTCTCTTCTGTTTCCCTTGGCTTATCTGCTTTTGCCCTCTTTCTTTTTGGTCCAGATTTTCACTTCTCCTTTAGAGCTCTGCCATAAATGTGATACACCTCCCACAAAAGAGTTTCTGTGTTTTTCATTTCAAATTCATATGTGAGACAGAAACTATTTGGCCTAACTTAGGTCAGATGTCCATTGCTCATCCCGTAAGCTAGGGCCATAGGCCAAGGAAATGTCAGCAGAGGTGAAGTCTGGTGGTACTTGTATAGACACTCCAGAATGTCAATATCATCCCATCCTTTGATTATCCAGTCAACACACCCTTCTGCCTACACATACAATTTCATTGATGGTCTTGCTTAACATGGGCTGGCATTTTAATAAATAACTACAAATATATTCCCTCCATTATCAGGAGCAGCAACCCACAGTCCCTTCCAGCTAATGCATGCAGAGATCATGCCATGGGCCAAGGCTCTGAGAGTGCATGAACTTCCCCTGAGGATGTTTGCTCCTGAACCCAAATTAACTTGTCAACCACTGATTTGTTAAATGATAATCTTGACTGCCATGTATAAAATAGTGGATGAAAAAAATTTTTTTAATTTAAAGTATATAGTTAGTTTTTGTATAATTTAGCAGCAAATATGGATGTACAGGTAGAGGTGATAGACCCTATTTCTACAGTTGGTCATAAGGCTCTGGCTGGTATTTACCATTTAAAGAAATTATAAACTAAAAGAACATTCTTTCCAAGTTTGTAATGAAAAATTAAGAAGTCAGTTGACTTTTCTTCCAAAGTATTTTCATGTCTTCCTTGAAACGAACTCGCTTTAGCTCAGCATGTCTTGGGAAGTACTGTTAGTTGTATTCTAAAGCCATCATTTTATCTGGATTTACAGTGTGAAGAGACACTAATCTTTTTACTATCTTAAGACCAAATCAACACAACTTCAGTAATCACTCTACGAAATCTGTGGTTTCTTCTAGGCATCTACTCAGAAACAAGGGAGAATTGACTCCACAGTTCTAGGGCCCATGATACATATTTGTTAAGGAAGCAATTCATAAGATAAAACTCTGGACTTTAAAAATTTATAATCTAGTAGTCTATGGAATCTGCAACTTCACCAAGAAGTCAAAGATAGCACTTGAATATAATTCTAAAACTTTTCCTTTTTACCCTGCAACACAGATGGTGCCACATACCTCTTTGATGAAGGGTAATGTTGTAGGATAAAGTCTTGGTGGAAATGTTCTTTTTGTTTTTCCATAAGGATGGACGGAATATGGGAATGTATGTAACGTTATTGTAAGACCACATGTGCTATATACACTGACTTGGCACAAGGCACCTGGCTTACAGGTGCTCTGGCAAGTGATGTTGAGAAGGCTTCTTTCCTTTTATATTTCTAATATCATGTGCATGAAATGATTTTAATGTGTTTTTTTGGTGTTGGAGTCTATACTGTAGGCAGTCCCTTTGGGCTGAGTAGTTTGGCTTTGAATGTGGTTCCCTGAAACAGGTGACAATCTCCTTTTCTTTCTTAAGAGGGTCCTTTGTTCTGGGTGGTGCCCAGGATTGCTAGCTGGAGCCAATTCTCTTTTCCTTTTCATCAAAATTGAGAAAGGAAAATGTGAAAACAAAATAAATCAAAAAGTTACCTTAGAAAAGATAAGATTCAGCAAGGTAGTTCTAGTAAGATCATTCACACCAAGGCAAGTGGGTCATGAAAGATTAGTAAAAACTTTATAAATGACAAGGCAATTGTACACATTCTTAACAGCTTGTATCCAGAAGTATTCCAGTGTTTGTTTTTGAATCAAATGTATGCAGCTTTTGCTGTTGGAATGCAATCAGCCTGCAGGGAAGAAGATGGTCCCGTAATGATACAGCGAAATGTAAACTACAGGGGATGTTGCAGAAGGCATTTGCCTTACCTCGATGCCTTGCTGCTCCGTTGGAAATGTATCTGCCTGGAACATGGCCATCTAAGGGCTGATCTTTCAGCATGTGAAATAAAGAGAGGAAGGGGAAAAAATAGCCATCCATACAACTGTGCTGAAATAAAACTGTTCTTCGTTAGAGTCTGACCATTCCCCATCGTGCATTCTCCTTCGATGATGTAAAGTCGTTCGGGTGTGCGAAGCCATACCATGAAGCACAGGAAATAGTTTAAATCTTTGGAAATGTTTTAGGTTAAATAAATGGGGAAATGACTATAGTTAAAGTTGCCAACCACTTGAGAGTAATTTTACTGGCAGATTTTTTTTTTTTTTTTTTTGGTTAATTGTCAGTGTTCCTCTGAAAACATATACACAACCAAGGTATACTGTTATAGCCTGCTCCATGGGTACAGGATATGCTTTTAAAGAGGTGATTGTCTGTTCTTGGATTTCTTTCACACTCAGCTTACACTTAGGCAGCCTTTTGGGAATACCAATTACTGAGTTTGGTACATTTGTCTGATCTGAGGGTGCGACTGGAGGTTTCTATATGGATGATGATAAACAGGTGAGATTTTAGGGGTTTTTGGTAAATGTCTATTATTGCCTTCAGTAATCCCAACAGACACATGTCTGAGTTACTTTGATGGAAGTATTACACCTATTTTGTCAGATATTCAGATATAATGAAGGCAAGGAAATAATGGAATATGGTTTTGATGACAATCTGAATTCAAATCAAGACAGAAAGAAGCTAATTGGCTAAAATTACTTGAAAAGCTGTAGTATTCTCTAAGGCAGAAGTAACCAATATGCTTATCTGACCTAAAACAGCTATTTTATACTACCTTTATGACCACCAACTCTTGATGATTTACGTCCAGGCAAATTGAGCTTCTTATTTCTCTCTCTCTCTCTCTCTTTTTTTTTTGGGGGGGGCAATATCCTGATGTTTGACTGCCTGATCTCCAAAGAGTAAGGCAGGGAATGTAAAAAAAATTAATTACAAGATAACTTTTTTTAATAGTTCCAATTCTTAGCGAGTACCATGTACATGTCATTATTCTGACTTATGGCACATATCATAATATCATATATTATTATAAATATATGTTATTGTTTCTATTTGTCCCACTAGTCTTAGGGACACTGAAACATGTTCAACTCTGTATTCCTAGTACCTAACGGATTGCTTATAAATAACAGTTTCTTAATTAATGTTTCTTGAACAGCGAAATAAATAATAAAAGGTAAAGTATACAGTTAAAATATGGCTGGGTAACTATGCCAACCCATTACTATATTAAAGCATGTTATTTAAAAAACCAAACAGCTTTATTGAAATATAATTTATGTATCATAAAATTCACTTGCTCGGAATTCACTTGTTCGAAATTCACTTGTTAGCATATTAACAATGTTGTAAAACTATCATCACTCTCTGGTTGTAGATCATTTTGACCATCTCAAAAAAAAACAACCCAACTGTGACCATTAGTATTCATTCATTCTCCATATCCTACTTCCCTCAGGCCCTAGCAACCCTAATCTATTTTGTCTGTATGGATTTGGCTATTCTAGACATTTTATACTATTAGAATCACATAATACATGATCTTTTGTGTCTGGTTCCTTTCACTTGGCATAATGTTTTCAAGGTTCATATGAATCAATACTTTATTCCTTTTTATACTTTTTTATATCTACTGGATGGATATACCACATCGTCTGCCCATTTATCAGTTCATGGGCTTTTTGAGTGTTTCCACTTTATGGCTATTATGAATAATGAGGTTATAAACATTCATCCCTAAGTTTTTGCATGGATGTATATTTTGAATTCCCTTTGATATACACCTAAGAGTGAAATTACTGGGTCAAATGATAACTCTAACTTTTTGAGGAACTGCCAAAGTGTTTTCCAAAGTAGCTGCACCATTTTGTAATCCCAAGCAATGTATGAGGGTTTGCATTTTTCCACATCCTCACCGACATTTGTTATTACCTTTTTTATTTTAACCGTCCTAGTGTGCGTGAATGGTATCTCATTGTGGTTTTTGATTTGCATTTCCGTGATGACTAGTGATGTTGAGCATCTTTTCATGTATTCATTGGCCATTTGTTCATCTTCTTTGGAGCAATAAATGTCTATTCAAATTCTTTGCCCATTTTAAAATTGGATTTTTTTTTAATTGTTGTAAGAGCTTTTAACAAATATATTCTGGATATAAGTTCATATCAGATGCATGATTTTAAAATGTTTTTCATAATCTATGGGCTTCAGATATAATGTTTTAACTTTTCTAATGGTGTCCTTTGAAGCCCAGGTTTTAAATTTTGATGTTTAATTTATTTAGTTTTTCCTTTGGTTGCTTGTGCTGTAGTTGTCATATCTAAGAAACAACAATGTAATCCAAGGTTACAAATATTTACACCTATATTTTCTTCTAAGAGTTGTGTAGTTTTAGCTCTTGCATTTATGTGTTTAATCCATTTTAATTTTTATGTTTGGTGTGAGGTAAGAACCATTTTTTTTTTGTAATCCAATTAATTCTTCTGCATGTGACTACCTAGTTAATCAAGTATGCTTTTAATATATAGTGAATGTATCAGCAGAAGTTGAATGATGTTTGAGCATATAATAAAACCTCAATAATTCAGATTTCACTATGCTCAAAACTAACAATAATTTGAATATTGACTTATTGTGTAAGTTATAAAGAAAGACTTAACTAAGGAAATTATTAATAAACAGAATCACAGCAGAATGTTACTATACATAGGAATTTCCTCTGCCAATCTGTTAACTGTAACCATTTGTTCTCAAATATGATTTATAATATTTTTACTTATAAAAAAATTATTTCACACTTTGGTTTAGTTGGGCTTTCTGAATTGCACAGAACAGAGATGTTCATCATTAACCTTAATTTAAAAATAGTTTACTGGAGTGAATCAGAAAGCTATCAGAATCTACCCCTGAAAAGGTTTTTTGTTACTTAGTTCACATTTGAGAAAGAAGGGAGGCTTTTTGGTACAGTAAGATGGAAAAGCTATGTAGGAAGGGGATCAGCTCCCCATGGCAGAATGTCCTAATTTTCTTTAGATAACTCATCCTGAGACTATAGTACCTAATGGTCTTCCTCTTCTCTCCATTCTCAGGAATAAAAGCACTCCTAATGGAACTGGAGCACAGAGGGTGAACAGAGCTTAGAGCTTCCATATAGGTAAGTGGTTAAAAGGACAGAGGGCTGTGGAAAGGTTACAAAGGAGAAGCTCTGCACCCTGCATAGGGAGTGGCCATGTAGGACACCCCCAAAAGCTGGAACTAGGGTTCCAGTTGTAGAAAGAGTAGGAGTAGAAGGACTGACATCTCCCCATCTTTCCAACTCTATATGGATTTAATTTTACTTTTTTGATGCTATAGCAGGAAGTTACTGGTACAGAGTTGGGGGTTTTATATGTATTACCTAACCTTTTTATTTTATGCACACAGAGACAAAGAGGGGACAAGCATGGTGGGAGATGATGCATCTTCCCTTTCTGATTAGGTTGGATGCCTAACTTCCATCAGTGAGGTGTGTACAGAGTCATTAGCCAAACAAGTTGTCCATTTTCTTCCCCTGACTATTATTCCTGGCCTCTATACTTGTCTCTGAGTTATGGGGCACTATTTTTACATTACATCGAGACTTCTGGGGAATTGACTACTCTTTCTGTGACTTGTGTGTTTCTCACCAAACTGCTTCATTTTCTTCTGACTTTGCCTACTCACCCTCTCTTCTATGCAATTTCTCTAACTCATTGATTCTGCATACTTATGGTTACTAATCACTTCTAACAGTCTGATATAACCCCTGTCACCCTTGATTCTATGTCACAGTCCCTCTGCTTTCTTTCACCTTCAGTTCCCCTGGCTCATCTCAAATTCCTGCAAGAGGGAACTGGGTTGGTCCAGTTCCTTTTGCACCAGTTCTCCTCATGTGTGCCCAACCAGCTTTTAGGTTGCTCATCATCTGCTCTCTGGCTTACCTGCTATAGCTGGGCATGAGGTTCATGAGGCTTACAACTGGCCATCCAAAGGCCATGGAGTAGAGTTAGTGATCTGGGAGTACCTATGAACATGGAAGCTCTATGATTTCCTGAACTAGAAACTGCCTACTATGGAATGATATATAAATATGTTTAACTTCTTGGTATGTATAAATAAATGTGGACACATTTGTTTGTTTTAAAATAAATAAAAATCAGTAATTTGATCATTCAGATTCATTACTTTAAACATTTCACAAATTCTTCAATGAATATCAATTAGTGAGGTTTTCATATATTTGAGTTATTTTAACCACCCATAATTTTATATAATAGTAGAAATGGGACTCTGTCTCTTTACTATTTTTCTCTAATGTTCCTATACAAAGGTTCACTTATTTCGTTTTTCTTCTTTCTCTCCCTTTGTAAGAAAGTTCTTTTACAGGTAAAAGAATGTCATGGGCTGAACTGTGTCTCCTCAAAATTTATATGTTGAAGCTATAACCCCCTAGGTGACTGCATCTGGAGATAGGGCCATTAGGGAGATAATTAAGGTTAAATGAGATCGTAAGAGTGGGGCCCTAGTTTGATAGGCTGGTGTCCTTATAAGAAAAGGAAGAGATGCCATCCTCTCATCTCTCTCTCTCTCTCTCTCTCTCTCTCTCTCTCTCCCCACACACACACACTTTGTTGGTGTGTGTGTGTATGTGTTTGTGGGTCTGTCTCTCTCCATGCAACAACAGAGAAGAAGTCGTGTGATGACACAGTGAGAGGGCAGCCTTCAACAAGACAGAAAAAGAGGTCTGGCCGGGCGCGGTGGCTCACGCCTGTAATCCCAGCACTTTGGGAGGCCGAGGCGGGCGGATCACAAGGTCAGTAGATCGAGACCATGGTGAAACCCCGTCTCTACTAAAAATACAAAAAATTAGCCGGGCGCGGTGGCAGGCGCCTGTAGTCCCAGCTACTCGGGAGGCTGAGGCAGGAGAATGGCGTAAACCCGGGAGGCGGAGCTTGCAGTGAGCCGAGATCGCGCCACTGCACTCCAGCCTGGGCGACAGAGCGAGACTCCGTCTCAAAAAAAAAAAAAAAAAAAAAAAAAAAAAAGAGGTCTGCTATGGTCTGAATGTTTGTATCTCCTGTGAATTCCTATATTAAAACCTAATCACAATGCAATGGTTTTAAGAGGTGGGGCTTTTAGAAGGTGGTTAGGTCATGAGAGCGAGTGCTACCCTTATGAATGGGAATGGTGCCTTATCAAGGAGGCCTGAGGGAGCTTGTTGGCCCCTTTCGCAAGGAGAGGACACACAGAAGGCACCATCTGTGAGCAACAGGCCCTTACCAGACATTGAATCTGCTGGTGCCTTGATTTGGTACTTCCCAGCCTCCAGAACTGTGAGCAATGAATTTCTGTTCTTTAAAAATTACCCACTCTGTGGCATTTTACAATGATAGCCCTAGTAGACTATATAAAATGTGAAGCAAAGATGAAATCAGTCCTAATTACCTCTAACTCTGAACCCAACTCAACTTTCTTCCTAGCCTATATAAAATGAGCTTATTTAAGCATTTATTTACTTGTTTATTTCCAGTCCCCCTTCCCTTTTTACAATGTAAACTCCTTGATGAGAGGACCTGCCTATCTTGGTCACTGCTTTACCTACCCCAGGCACATTGTAGACAAGCACATATTTACTGAGTGAATGTATTAGTGATGGAATCATTTTGGTGCACCTTTATGAATGAAAACATGGGAGGTTTTTCTACAAATATTGGTATGTGACCCAGAAAACCATTCATTTATTCCCATGATGCTCTCTACATTTGGCTCTTGGGAGACCCTGTGCTTGCTCTTGATTTAATCTTTTACCTCAGGGGCTGCTTCTTCACCATCTTCTTTGCTACTTCCTCTTCTCTCTGACATGAAAAACTTGGAAATTCAGGTGTCAGCTCTGTTCCCACATCTCTTCTTCAATAGAGTTTAGATTGATTTTTTATCCAGATTGACTGGGTCAAAATCCTGGCTCCACTATTTTTTTTTTTTTTTTTTTTTTTTTGACACAGAGTTTCGCTGTGTCGCCCAGGCTGGATACAGTGGTGCTATCTCAGCTCACTGCAACCTTCGCCTACCGGGTTCAAGCAGTTCTCTGCCTCAGCCTCCTGAATAGCTGGGATTACAAGCGCCCACCATCACGCCCTGCTAATTTTTGTGTTTTTAGTAGAGACGGGGTTTCACTGTGTTGGCCAGGCTGGTCTTGAACTCCTGACCTCGTGATCCACCTGCCTCAGCCTCCCACAGTGCTGGGGTGAGCCACTGCACCACTATTTAAATAGTTGTATAAGGTTGGAGAAGTGAATTAACCTCTCTGTGCCTCAGTATCCTTATCTGTGAAATGAGGCTTGTAGATTCCTACAAGCCTGGGCAACGTAAGAGGACCTCATCTCCACAAAAAATAAAAAATTAGCTGGCCATGGTGGTGTGCACCTGTAGGCTTAGCTACTGTGGAGGCTAAGATGGGAGGATCACTTGAGCCCAGGAGTTTGAGGCTGCAGTGAACTATGACTGTGCCATTGCACTCCAACAGGGGCAACAGTGTGAGACCCTCTCATACACACAAAAAAGAACAGTGCCTGGCAAATAAAATGTACCTAATAAGTATTAGACATAATTATTTTATATTAACATTCATTTTTTAAACATGCAGTCACTCTGTAGGTAATTTTTCCACTCCTATGGCTTTCATAGTCCTGAATTGCCACTGATTTCCAGTTTCATAGCCTCATAAAATCATCATATAACTAACTGTGGGAGGCAAGATTCCAATATGGCCTCCCAAATTCATGTCCCCTGGTGTACATACCCTATATAATCCCTTACTCTCGATTATGAGTGGACTCTGAATGTGGTGTGATAGCATTCCTGTTATTTGGTTACTAATCAGTTGACTTGGAGATAATGAAAAGGAGCTTATTTTGGGTGGTCCTGAATTAATCAGGCAAACCTTTAAAAGAAGGTGAAGCATTAGAGAAATGTGCTCCTCCTGGCCTGAAAGAAAGCAAACAGCTATAGTGTGAACTGCCCATGGGAGCCACATGGCAAGGAACATTGAGTGGCCTCTAGGATCTGAGAGCAATCCCTGTATGATAGCCAGCAGGAAAACGGGGACCTCAGTCAGACAGCTGCAAGGAAATGAATTCTGCCAACAATCAGTGAGTTTGGAAGAGGATCCCAACTCGCAGATGAAAATCACAGCTCTGGCTCACCTCTTTCTGTTAGCCTGGTGACACCCTCAGCAAATGACCCAGCTATCCTGTCCCTGGAAGTTTCACTTACAAAAGCACTGAGATAAATCAGTGTTGTTTTAAACTGATGTTTGCGGTAATTTGTTATACAGCAATAAAAAACACATATATCAACTGCCAAGTTTACTTCTCTACATCAATGTCTAACATAGGAATCTCACACTTTACACATTCTTAAAAAATTCTTAATTTCTCTTCACTATCCTGCATTTTTCTCTGTTCTTCACAGTAACTCACTTGGAGCTAAAAGCTGGAATTATTCTTGAGGCCTCTTTTTTTTCCTCAGACCCCACATACAATTCATCAGCAAATCTTACAGGATCTGTCATCAAAATGTATCCTGCATCTGACCACTTTTCACCCCTTCCCCTGCTGCAACCTGGTCAAAGCCACCTCCATCTCTTGCTTGGACCCCTACAATAGCCTTCTAACTGCTTGCTCCATTCCATACAGTTGACTCTCCTTCCTGCAGTCACCGCAAATGTTTTAATATAAATCAGGCCATGCTGCTCTGTGTAGGATCCACCAAAGACTTCTCATGCACTCAAAATAAAATCCAGACTCCTTACTATACTAGTCCATTCTCACATTTCTATAAAGAAATAGCTGAGACTGGGTAATTAATAAAGAAAAGAGGTTTATTTGGCTCACGGTTCTGCAGACTTTACAGGAAGCATGATGATCTGCTCAGCTTCTGGGAAGGCCTCAGGAAACTTACAATCATGGTGGAAGGTGAAAGGGAGGTAGGCATGTCTTAACATGACTGGAATAGGAGCAAGAGAGAGGGGGAGGTGCCACACACTTTTAACCAGATCTCATGAAAACTTACTATTGTGACACAGTATCAAGGGGAAAATTTACTCCCATGATCCAGTCACCTCCCACCAGGCTCCACCTTCAACACTGGGGATTACAATTTGACCTGAGATTTGGGCAGGAACACAGCCCCAAACCATATCACTTACCACAGCATCAAGGCCCCACATGATGTGGTCCCTGGTGTCTCAGTTCATTTTGTGCTTCTATAACAAAATACCACAGACTGGGTAATTTTTAAGCAATAGAAATTTATTTCCCATGGCACTGGAAAACTGGAGGCACCAGCAGGTTTGGTCTCTGGTGAGGGCCTTGTCTCCACTTCCAAAATAGTGCATTAAATGCTGCATCCTCCAGAGGGAAGGAACACTGTTCCTCACATTTCACAAGAGTAGGAAAGGAGAGAGAGGCAGAGAGAAAGAGGAGAGTGAGAAAGTTGAACTTACCCTTTTATAAGAACCCACTACCTAGATAACAGCATTAATCCATTCATGAGGAGAGTTAGAGTCTGCATGGCCCAATACCCTCTTAATAATCCCATCTCTTCATGCTGGAGAATGAATGGCAATTAGCATTTCAGCATGAGTTTTGGAGTGGACAAACGTTCAAATCGTAGCAGCTGGCTACTCTCTGACCTCACCACTGTCTTCTTCCCTCATTATTTTTCAGCTACGTAGGCCTTTCTGCTTTTCCATTTTGATGCCAAGTAAGCTTGCATTACAGGACCTTTGTGCTTGTTTTTTCTTTTGTCTGGAACCTTCTGCCTCGTATCTTCCATGATTTCTTCCCTCACATTGTAAGGTTTTTTCCCAAATGTAACCTCCTCTAGCAGCCTTCCCTGATTGCCCTGTGTAAAATAACCAACCTCTTCCTCCCCCCACCAGTGCCTATTTGTCTCCATTGTACTTGGTACTCCTGGCATTGTTTTATGTGTTGTGTTCCCTCTCTATTTATTTGTTCACTTGTTTATTGCCTGTCTCCACTGTTAGAATGTAAGTTCCATCAAGACAGGGACTCTGACTTGATCATTACTCAATCCTCATGCCTTAGAGCAGTGTCTGGCATGTGTAAGTAGGCACATAAATATTTTTTATTGAACAAAGAGCTTAGAGAAATATTTGACATGTTTACATTAAAAGCAGAATTGTAACTCTGTCTTTTCAAAGAAAGTCCTGATCGTGACACTTGTTAAAAGCAGGAACTGAGAAATCATACATTGTTGAATTAAGAAGTATTTGTGCTATCAAAACTACATGGTGTTTTAGAGAAGTTTAATGCTATTGAAACATTACTAATGGTATTGCTGATGTAATTTTTTGCTGATGTACAGTTCTGTGGGTTGAACTCCAAGACACAGTGCTGTTCTCGTGATGTCTTCTTTTGTTTTGTTTTGTTTTTTGGCAAGGAAGAGGCAATTTCAGTAATCCAAATGCCAAAATGTAAATTCTAGCCCTGATGAAGATAGACATGAAAATGGGGCTGTGATGAGACCAGGTACTTGGTCAAATACGAACTGCCTTACTAATCAATAGCAAAGAGAGCTAGACAATATTCAAAATATATGTCATGGAAAATGTAGTTGTTTAGAGCTCATCTCATGGTTTAGATATCTAGATAGATCACAAGTTCAAAATTTCAGCACAAAAAATAGATGCCATTACAATGAAGTTTGGTAGATTGCAAAGTTTTCCCAGTATAAAAAGAGCTTAAATGATCCAAAATGTATCATTTTTTAAGGCCAAACTTCCAGGTTTACAATGATCAGTTTATAAGTAGAGACATATTCATCTCCTTTCCTTTTTCCCACAGTGAAGATTATCTTTAGAAACACTGACTCAGGCTGGGTGCAGTGGTTCATGCTTGTAATCCTAGCGCTTTGGGAGGCCGAGGCAGGCAGATTGCTTGACCCCAGGAGTTTGTGACCAGCCTGGACAACATGGCAAACCGCATATTTACCAAAAATATAAAAAATTAGCAGGGCGTGGTGGTGTGGACCTGTAGTCCCAGATACTTAGGAGTTAGGCTGAAGTGGGAGGATCACTTGAGCCCAGGAAGTCAAGGCTGCAGTGAGCCGTGACTGTTCCACAGCACTTCAGCCTGAGCAATGAGAGTGAGACTGTGTCTCAAAAAATAAAAAATAAATAAAAATAAAAACACTTACTCTACCAGGCCAATAATGAGTTGACTTCCCCGCACTATAGAATATGGCATATTGATTATGAAGAAAGGCAGTGCAATGTGGTGTGCCCTTTTCCATCTGATATCTTCGGTTTCCACTCTTTCAAAACCATATCAGCTCACATAATGCACTTACTTCATTTTCCTTAACAGGTCACCTCCTTGCCAACTGGAGACTTTTGTATTTATTTATTTATTTTTTTGAGATGGAGTCTTGCTATGTCGCCCAGGCTGGAGTATAGTGGTGCTATCTTGGCTCACAGCAGCCTCCACCTCCCAGGATCAAGCAATTCTCCTGCCTTAGCCTCCCATGTAGCTGGGACTACAGGTGCCTGCCACCATGCCTGGCTAATTTTTTTTGTATTTTTAGTGGAGACGGGGTTTCACCGTGTTAGCCAGGATGGTCTTGATCTCCTGACCTCGTGATCCTCCCACCTTGGCCTCCCAAAGTGCTGGGATTACAGGCATGAGCCACTGTGCCCGGCTGCCAACTGGAGACTTTTTAAACAATGTAAATATCACTTAATTTATGAAAGAAATGTTTATTCTAATTTAGAGTAAATCAAGTTCAACTCCCTCAAAAGAAAAGAAACACAATGTAATAATTTCTTTAAACTTTTAAATATAAAAATATTTACTATTTACTAAAAAGAGCCTTTTTTGAACTGTCAAGTATGGACGTATG
>NW_016809668.1:155438-202121 GCF_001698545.2 Rhinopithecus bieti
AAAAAAAAAAAAAAAAAAAAAAAAAAAATCTGATCTGATAAAATAACGCATACATATTTTAGCAGGAATTTTGGTCCTAATGCCCAGGAGATGGCTGTAAATCTGCATGTAGTACAAAACTCTCTCTCATTTGAAAACTTCAGAGAGCCAACTATTTGGGTATTAAAAACTCCTGCCCAGATTACTGTTAATGCTAATCCTGATGGAATTACTTAATAATTATGATTTTTCTTCCTTTTAGAATGTCATAGCTGTGTGACTGATATATGTCTCCACTAGGACTGAATTTCTGGCTGCTTCTGTTGTACACATGGATAGAAATCACGAGATTTTTTCCCCCCCGTCATGAAGGTAGGTTTAGTTATAGTTGAATGGACATTGTAAAATAATTATTTATTTTTAATTAATGTCAGTGTTACACCTATACCTTTACAAAAATCTGTCACAGTGATTTTATTTAGATATAGAAACGGCAATCTTTTAAGATTTTTTAAAAAATTTATATTGACTAGAAACAGACTAATTTCAAATCATCAAAGCTTTAGTTAACAAAGTGGTTAAAGACCTAGAAGTGTCTAAGAACTTTCTAAATTGTACTCACGTCACAAAATAGCAGTTGCTCTTGAAGAGGTGAAAGTGATAAAGTATTCTAGGAACCAACAGGCTGTGACAAAATGTCCACAAACAGGCCAAAAGGATATTACGAGCCATTCTCTCCCATCACCTCCCCACTCCCACATGCTTTGTAGATGGACAAAGAGCTAGTCTTCACTGAACCCTGCTAGTTGTAATAAAATATTACCTCTGTACCTCTTCTTTAGGTCACAGGTTACCCTGCAGGTTGATAATCACATTAAATATGTTCAGATATGAAGAGGTACAACAACAGTGATCCACAGTGATCAAAGGGAATCACTGCATTCAAATGCCTGAGAGACTCCGTGCTTCACTCTTATTTTATCATTAATCTTCATATTCCCATGAGGGGGTAGAATCTGTAACTCCATTTGACTCATAAAGGCACTGACACAAAAAAAGAGCTGAAGATTCTTAAAATGTCACAAAAAAGTTTGGGTGGAGGGGGGAAAATGGCTACAGATTTTAGGTTTATAGACTCCTTAACATTGCTAAGTCCACAATGGTGCAATCCATGGAACTTATTTAAAATAAAATGTCTTTATCTAAGTGGAACAGAACAGTCACCCTGGGCTTGTGTTGGCCTCTTTTAGGAGAAGAAATGTTATTTTCCTAGTTTTACAGGGGACCTGGAAAGCCTCCTTGTGAAATTGACTTCTTAATTATGTAAAATGTTCATTTTTAGAATTAAAATTTGCATAGTTGGGCAACTTAGCAAGCAGTTTTACTTGTTGAACTGCCACTGTATATACTTGTGGTTATTTGAGCTGTCATTCTCATCTAGTGACCAATTCTACTGCCTTAGTACGTAGAGCACTAGCAGCTCCTCCAATAATTCCTTTTAAATCATTTTTGAGCTCAAAACCTTTTGTTGATGCTCTATTGCAAAATGCCAAGTCTGAACTAATAAACTTGGCTGTCAGGGCTCTCTGCTAAGTTTTTTTCACTACCCTTCACACTCATTCATTCATTAATTTGTTGAACTAATATTCACTGACTTCCTGTGTATACCAGGTGCTGTGTTAGTCCACTGTTATTCACAGCCATGGAAACTGTCATCTTCCATCTCTTGAGAAACTCCCACTTTGGTAAATGGAGCCATACATGTAAATAAATGTTTACAAGTGATAGAGCCTTTCACAACGCCCTTTCCCGCTTCCTGCTCAGCCTCTTTCTGAAAATTGTAGTCTTTGGATAGTAGATAGGTAGTTAAAGGGAATCAGTCTGCTCTATTTTTCCTTGCACAGAAAATAACAATCACTTGGAGCAAGGATAATTCCTCAGTTTTGTGAATGGAGTAGGCTTTAGAGGTTACCCCAGAGACTGACAGTGAAAACACACAAATGGTTCTCTTATGGACTTCTAGGCCAGCATAGCATGAGACTTTTTCCATCTAGCTCCATCAGTCTTACAGTTAGTAGAAATTCTTTTCAAATTCTGGCAATAACTTGACTAATAGTACTGATTTCACCATAGTTGGTTTTTGTGTGTTTTCTTCTGAATC
Source organism: Rhinopithecus bieti (assembly GCF_001698545.2). Lineage (NCBI taxonomy): Eukaryota > Metazoa > Chordata > Mammalia > Primates > Cercopithecidae > Rhinopithecus > Rhinopithecus bieti. The sequence continues at coordinate 157,579 of NW_016809668.1, forward strand.
ATTGTAGGTATTTTACAGTAAAGTTTGGGAAATCTTTTTCAGGGATCCATGCCAGCAGTATTGAAAGACCACTATTTGGTTTGGCCAGTGCAATTTTAAAAAATTCCTTCAGACTGGACATTGGTTCTCCATTTTGCCATAGTTCCACTTTCCTTCCATCTTATACATGACTTCCTCATCCATCTGCCTGCCCATTGATACTATCAATGTTCACTATTTTTATTTTACAGGCATAGCAAAAATGGAAAAAATATATAATCTGGACTGGTATTATGATGCTTTTAGGTATTTTAAACATTTCCAACTTACAATCAGTAGGAACCAACAATAAATTCATATAGAGAAATTTTAATGATACTAGCATTTTTCATTCATTCCTAAGTACAGGGAGGGAACTTTCCCAGTACCTGTAAAGTCTGTCTTTAGTCCATGAATGGGAGAAAGGAATGTGAGGCCTTACAGAATTGATGTTTGAAAGGACTAGAAAATGCAAGCTATAAAGAGTGACATGTAATGGGAATCCTGCCAAGTAATAAAACATTTGCCTTTCAAACCAGGCACTAGGTCCAAATCAACGAGCTGAATTCTTCATGGTTCAGATCGTCTTCATTTTCTCTGTAACTCTCCATCTTGCTCATCGACTCATGTTTTCCAAACATTTAGAAACTGGAATATAATCCCCCAAAGTGAGGGATTTCCTCTGGGCAGCCACCCTGATCTTGCAAAGAAACAAGATTTCAGACTCCACACCCTCTTCTTGGAAAGTCCATTTCAGATATCCTTTCTGATAGCCTAGGGGAATGCAAATGACATTAGGGAAGACCTAAACCTTCCTGTCATTCAGCGGAATCCAAAACAGTGAACCCCTCTGTTCTCTTTTGGGTACATTCATATTAGATTGAAATATTTTGGGAGGTTTAGAAAAATCTGTGATCTATATTGATCACATAATCCATTTTATTCACTTTTATTCATTTTATTTTAAAATGTTAAAACAGAGAAGGGAGATTCTTAGATGTTGTTAAAAAAAACACACAAAGATTGGGACGTATAGATATTAGACAGGAGCTGGGAATAGGCACGTTTAACAAGCATCCCAGGTGATGCTGATGCCGATGGTCAAAGGACCACGCACTGACAAACACTAAGAATTTAATTTAATTACACCTGAAATTCATCTGCAGACTTTCCACTGTGAACTTTTCCTTATTCGTGATTATGAGGGAATTGGGTAATATAAATCTTGCAATAATTGAGAACTTTTCACTTTGTCATTGATTCAAAAATTCCCCCAAATCTCAACACACTGACAGAAAGGATTCTTCACTAGAACAAGGAAGAGAAGCAAACATCATTGATTATCAATCCATGAACTGGAAAATCAAGTTTACTGTTGAACTCAAATTAGAGCTCATCACACAGAGACTCACAAGAGAAAATTCAGTTTATTGAAATGTGACTTAATCGAAGATTTCCTCAATGGAAAAAGGAGACAGGAAAATAATTGGGAATGTGAGCTTGTTATAAATTTAGAAGGACAACAGCAAGGAATGTTACCTGTAATGAAACTTGAGAGAAATAGTGGATTATATAAAATCATTAGAAAAATGTAAATATATAGTTGCCAAATTGGCCAGAGTATCTCAAGCTCATATGCTTCTATGAAATATATCATTCCATGATTAGTAAAACTTCTTCCTAGGTGTATGTATTTTAAACATATGTAAATATTTCCCTTATCAAGGTCATAAAGGCTGGAGTTTTGAATCTATATGATGCTAATATGGCATGGGTTATAATTAATAAGCATTTCTTTGGAGATACCGCTCAGTTTGTGTATTGATTTTATTTGAGATCTTAAGGATCTCAAAAGGAAAATTGACTCAAAATAAAATGTATTTGGACATATTTAGGAAGGGGCAAATGTTGCATAAATGAGAAAATTCCTGAAATAATTTACAACTTTTACTCTTTTATGAAGTATCCCTATAAGCCTCATACTTGATTTTCTTAAGCCTAGAATTCACTTAAGATGAATGTTAGTAAAGAGCTTTATAATTTCTGATAAGACTGTTTTAGACTTTGAAAAGACGCCAAATTTTGTTCCATCAATGACTTAAGTAATATGGCCTTGTTTGCACAGCCAACACCATAATTTGCACACGTAGCTCGATAAATACATTTATGTACACTAAGTAGCAGTATCTCAGGCACAAGGGTTTCAGGGAGGCTCTGTTTGCCCTGTATGTTTGCTCACAAATTTCTTTTTTACCCTTGTGGAAGGGGATGGAAACAGGCACAAACAACATTTATTCCCAAAATAAAGTTTTTACATATTATAGTTAATAGTAGGTTAATTCTAATATGTTCCTTCTCTATAGTTTATTTTCACATAGTGGCACATAATGTGAAAAGCGTAAGAGTAAAAATGAAATTGACATTATTTTTTTCCTGTTTTTTCCCCCGCTAGGATAATGGCATTTAGAATTGGCATTTTTCACATTTCTGTGGCTTACTTTTGAATTAATTCACTTTCTTAAACAACTGAGAGATTATAGCTAGTCTTTGTCTTCTAAGTTTTAACATCTTTTTGAGTTCTTGCACTTCTTCCCTTTCTCCATTTCTCCTTTCCTTCTTCCATTCCTCTCTTCTTTCAATGAATATGAATAAGTACCTATTATGTGCTAGGCACTGTTCTGAGTACTGGGAAGACAAGGGTGAGAAGATGTAATTCTTGCTGTCATGGGGCTTACAGCCTAGTAGGAGAAATCACAACATTACATTACATCATGTGATGGTCACTATAACAGGGACAGCCTAAGAGGAGAAGTACAAGTTGAGTGGAGGCACTTGGGAAGATGCCTAACCTAGTCTTGTCACTTTTTGTAAGAGGAGGTCAAATAAGGCTTCCTCAAGAATCTCCCTTAGGCTGTTGCTAATGTATGACAATGTCCATCTTTTAACTCCAGATAACTCTTTATAGAAATACTCAGTTTCCTTATGTTCTGTTGACTTTCTGTAAGGATTTTTCATGTATTTCCAACTGCCATGCTGTTCACCTATTTACCTAAAACACCTGTTATGTTATGCTGTCGAGATTTGGGGATTTATCTATTAACAGCAGTTACTATTACTCATCCCTAACTAATATGCCTCTTGAACCTGATTCAAGCCAGCTGTGGGATCTCAACACCACATCCCTGAGGCTGAACCCAGTGGAAATCCCAGATGAAGGCTGAGAAGATGCTCTTTTCTTCCCTCATTATGTGGCCCTTGATCAAGGTAACAATTTGCATGCCCTATATACAAATAGGCTGCCCCTGTTATAGCACCCATCACACACTGTAATGTAATGGTGTATGTACTATACCTTGCGTCACCTTCAATTCTGAATTTCCTCTTCTGTTTCCTTTTATGTCGTGTCTTCTTTTTGAAAACCTTAAATGTGATATTTAAAGAGAAAAATACATTTTCATGAAATATTGCTACAAGAGGTGGAGATCATAATTGATGAAGGAAATTATAGTTTTCTAGATACAATGAATGCCTAGAGATATAATAAATGCCAAATTATAGTTTATCAATTATTTACTGTATCATATTTTGCTATATAACTCTATGCTAATAAACCTAAGGGCATACGTGATAAAATCTGTATGAGGCCAGATTAAAAAAAAAACTGTGAAACTTTTCTGAATTTCAAGGCTATAGTGCTTCATCATGCAACTATGGTCTGATCTCCCCCCACCTAGTTTGGGCACTGTAATTTATCAGGTTTCATGACTCTTTGAAAGTTGAGGGCCAAATCTGTAGCTGTAGTTTTTTATGGGATGTGCATTTGTACTAACTTCATCTCTGGCTTTAATATGGCCATTTTAAGGCCATATTATTATTTTTCTTTCTCATCCATTTTTTTTTTCTAAATGGAAATATCTTCATTGCTTTATTCAGTTATGAAGTTAATTTGTGCTCCAAGAAACAACAGTCAGATGATATTAAAAATTTAAGAAGAACCTGAAATATCCCAATAATCTCACACTGACCTCTACTCCCTGAGAATGTTAGTGTTATCATCGACTTTTAATTAGATTTTCATGTCTATTTTAAAACATATCTTTCTAAGCTGCCATAATGTCTTCTGCAACATAGTAGTGTACTACTGAATAATGAATGAAATGTTTTTGGTCGGTAGTTCTCTGGTGCATCCAGTTAGGAGAAAAACTAAAATTTATCAGTCATTAACTTGGGGTCAAAAGTAACAGTTGCTTTCAAATTATATTCTATGCCTAGGCTCAGTGGCTCATGCCTGTAATCCCAGCACTTTGGGAGGCCAAGACAGGCAGATTACTTGAGGTCAGGACTTTGAGACCAGCCTGGCTAACATAGTGAAAACCCATCTCTACTAAAAATACAAAAATTAGCCGGGTTTGGTGGTGTGCACCTGTAATCCCAGCTACTAGGGAGGCTGAGGCATGAGAATCACTTGAACTTGGGAGACGGAGGTTGCAGTGAGCTGAGATCACACCACTGCACTCCAGCTTGGGCGACAAAGCAAGACTCCCTCTCAAATATATATATATCTCCTATATCACAATTTGTTTTAATTCTCCGAGGGATTATTTTACTGTGTTGTTCATGAGAAGCAAACAGAGTAAACAAAATCCTGTGCTTTCATGTGTTTATTCTCATTGTATGAATTTCCAGTGCTATCTGGAGATTCAGTGTTGAAGTTCTGATTTTCCAGCAAAACTGAAGGGGATTGCGTCTGCATATACAAACTGATACTTCTTTCAGAATGAACCAAACAGAGATAAAATAAATGTTATCACCTACATAGCTGCTTATATGGAAACTGAGGATGATAGTTTAAAACAGGCCTGCTTTCCTTTTGTTTGAACACTGATTGCAAATAAAAAAGAAAAGTTGGGCCAGGTGCAGTGGCTCATGCCTTTAATCCTAGCACGTTAGGAGGCTGAGGTGGTCGGATCATGAGGTCAGGAGATCGAGACCATCCTGGCCAACATGGTGAAACCCCGTCTCTACTAAAAATACAAAACTTAGCTGGGCTTGGTGGCAGGTGCCTATAGTCCTAGCTACTTGGGAGGCTGAGGCAGGAGAATTGCTTGATCCCGGGAGATGGAGGTTGCAGTGAGCCGAGATAGCACCACTATACTCCAGCCTGGGTGACAGAGCGAGAGTCTGTCTCAAAAAAAAAAAAAAAAAAAGTTGGTTATAATAAGCAGACACTGTTGCTATCTAGATCCAGTTATAGGTGACAACTGAAAAGTGTACTGTTACTTAGAAAACAGATGACAGTCATTTACCCTTGTTGTGTTTGCTACTGTGATTTGGTAAGACATGGACATCCAGCTTCCGGGACTTATTTTTGGAGACCTTGAAACACAGTCAAGGAACTTCAGATATAAGTTTAGAATAAGTACACAACTGTACTTTATCACCAGTTTTCTAGGGATGCCTGAGAGCAGACAGAACATGAACTGCTATTGTACTGGATGATGTTATAACAAAACAAAACCACAGAACATTTTGATTTCACAAGGACATGCATATATATATATATATATCTTCTGTCAAATAAGTTGAATTAGCTGGCTAACACCTACCTACTAAACCACTACTACTTTCTCTATCATATTTTAGATTATGTCTTAGAAACTGCATATCAGCACTTTATAGAAGTAAGTGTTCTGATCATTGAAATGTTGTGACTTTGGCTTCAGGAAGCTGGGCATAAATACAGAATCAGTGTTTATTCCTCATAGTACTCATCAGTGTGGTTTGCATTAGAATAAATGTTCAGTGCAGTTCATCAAACATTTATTGAGTGCCCACAGTGTGGTAGGTACTGAGGAAAAATGGGTGGAACAGAATACTCTGCTCTCAAAGGGCATATATTATAATAGAGAACAAACATTTTGGAGATATAAATTTCTTTCATAAATGTATTTTGTGAAACTTAATTGTGTGTGTTTTGAAAAAACAAGGATCATATACTTTACTTCTTTTACATATTTTCATAATGGCTAACATAAAATGGAAACTGAATATTTTTGTTGACAGACTAGTTGAAGTATGGAAAACTTGTTGCCCATTCACGTAAACAGTTTGTGAGGTCTCCAAAGAAAAGAAACAGAATTCATATGTCTGTTTTTAAATGTAATTTTTTTATTCCTTTATAATCTCTATTGTCCTTTGCTGTATTATTTGAACAAATACATCCACACATGGAGAAAGAATGACAATTTTTTTAAAAGGTTATTATTATATAAGATTTTCTGATAAAACCACACCCAGTGGGCCTCACCCAGACGAGCTTATATATGTTATTAGATTCAGGAATATGAAGTGTGTTAGATTCTGTCCCTGTTGGGCAGTCATATGACGCAAACAGTGACTCTGAAACGAAGCCATAATATATGGTTTAACCTCTTAACAGTTTGTGATGTCATTTTTTCTGTGGTAAGAAAAATAAATGCTGTCACATTTTATATTTGAGACTCCTGCAAGCCAACATCAAGAGATTAAGTATGCGCATGACGAACACACTATCGTGAATGCAGTCAGACTGATGCCAGGGGATCACTGTGAGTGCAAACCGTCCTCCGGGACTCAGTGTTACAGGATGAAAAGATAAGCCTGCTGATAAGTTACAACTCTCCTGAGACACTGTGTTTTCCCCTTATAAGGAAGCAGAGGCAATTTAAAATATTTTGATCTGGATGTTAATTCATACAACTATGTTTATCTAGTATCAGCTAACCTTTATGCTTATAATTTAAGAATCTAGAAATACAGTAGCTAAAGAAAACCCTGTAGGTTCATCTAAAAGAATTAGAACAGACATTACACTGGGGCAAGGAGTAAGTAAAACTGCTGGTTTCCAGAGTTTATTTTCTTGAAATATGGTTTTGAGTCATTTCTGCGAGATATAAACATACTACTTTATGTTTCCTATTTTTTTTATTATGCACATAATTTAACAGTTTGTAATAGTTGAAGCCACATGTCTCTGTGGACTGGTTTATTATTGAAATGGCTTCACTCAAGGAGGAGACTTTTAACTGTATAATTCAGGTGTGTATATTTTCTTTGAACAAAGTATGTGACATTCAACTTGTCAAAAGTGAACATTTGCTTGACTGAACAGCTTTGCTCTGTGTTTTCCTTGTCTACTGAGGCAAAGAAAGGCTGACAAGAGGGCATATCCAGTGAAAAACCAAGAGGGGAATGAAGCAGGATTTGAGTCACCTATAAGAAAATTCCATTCTTTTTTTTTTTTTTTTTGAGGCGGAGTCTCACTCTGTCACCCAGGCTGGAGTGCAGTGGCCGGATCTCAGCTCACTGCAAGCTCCGCCTCCCGGGTTCATGCCATTCTCCTGCCTCAGCCTCCCAAGTAGCTGGGACTACAGGGACCCACCACCTTGCCCAGCTAGTTTTTTGTATTTTTTAGTAGAGACGGGGTTTCACCGTGTTAGCCAGGATGGTCTCGATCTCCTGACCTCGTGATCCACCCGTCTCGGCCTCCCAAAGTGCTGGGATTACAGGCTTGAGCCACCGCACCCGGCCGAAACTTCATTTCTTAAAAGAAGGAAAAGTTGTTGCTACAACCTTAAATATTTTATCAATTCAAGAACTCTACATAGGCTGATGGATTTTTTTAAATCGGGGGTTTGCCTAGGAGTTTACATGATTAGTCAGTCTCTCATTCTATTAGTGGATTCTGTCCATACATTTAGTTGGTCAGTCAGTGTTTGGAATACCCACCATTTGGGAAGACTACCATAGGTACTGGGATAAAGGTCAATAGTCTATCATGCTTATCTTCTCGGTGCTTGCTATTTGTGTCTTGCCTAATGGTTAAGTTTCCAGCCCATTGAAAGGTATGAAGTACTATATCATCCATTTATTAATACAACAAATTTCTATTTTGTCAAATATGTGCTATGCATTTGGATTGAGTAGGCATTGGCACCACAATGATGAATTGCTCTTGTAGAATCTACGACCTAGTGGGAGAAGAAAGGACACATTTTGGTTACTTCGGTTAATAAAAGAGTAATTACGAATTAAAATCAATTCTTTGAAGGAAAAGAATGCAGATATATCCATGCAAGTAAACATAAAATCCAACCCATATATGGGAGAGGCTCAATAATGAGTTCATCGTTGAAGGAGATCCAGAGGGAAAGGGACACCATCTTCAAAAATGTGTTCCTAGAAGTAGCATCCCAGTGTCAGATGAACAGCCAAGAAAGTAGAATGTTTCAAGAAGGAACAATCAACCATGTCATTAGGTTTTGTGAGGACAAGGAGAAGACTGACCAATGTCTGTTGGATGTTACAGCATGGAGGTTATGGTGACTAGAGTAGCTTCGATTTTCATAGAGTGATGGTTGCCAAATTCTGACTGGAATGGATTGAGGATTAAATAGACACAGAGGAAAGCAATAGGGAATATAAACAAAACCTTTAATAAATGTAGTTATGATAGGAAAAAGATATGGGGTCATTGAAGGAGAGTCCATGTTCTTATTTATACATGGGGGGTGGGGCTTGGGCATGTTTGAATATTAAAAGGTAGGATACAATTTACAGGGAGTTGTTGAATACACAGTAAAGAGATGGGAAAACTAATGTTTCTTTACTAGTTGAAAGCAAGAGAAGATGAGACCCAGAACACTGTAGAGGGACTAGCCTTAGAGAGAAAACAGAAGAGAAGTATGATATGGATAGAAGTAGATTTGGTGCAAAAGGGTAGAAGTAGAAATTGCTCCCATTCAACTAATTTGATTTTCTCTGAAAAGTTGGAGCCCTGCATGTCTTTTGAAAAGGAGCGGTGTGAAGGAGGAGTTGGAGGTCTGGAGAAACTGGGGAATGTTTGAAATAGTCGTTGTAGAGAGTAGGACGGTATGAGAGTGAATAGACGGAGAAATGTAGGAAGACTGAGGGGCAGTGTTGCAAGTCCATCTGAAGCTGGTAAAGGTGATGTTCTGATACTTACTTGTCCTATTCTGTGGCTTTCCCCTGCGGTGCTTGTTCCTGGAGGGTGGGCACTGAGAAAGCAGGTAATTGAGTTCATTTTGAGTTGAAGAGTGAAGATCAAAGGGCAGGAGAGTGTAGGGTTATGAAAAGAGTGTTGTTGAAATGATGAGCTCTGGAAAGAAAAGTATGCTGGATAAAAAGAGGATAGGAAGAAGAGTAGGAACTGAAAAAAGGATTGGGACATGGTGAACAGTCAGAAGTATCACTGAGATTAAGTGGAAGAGTGAGAGCCAGACTCAGCATCATGCATTCGTGTGTTCCAATGGAACTATCCTTTCAGAGGATTGTGATGGCCAAAACACTCTCCTGCTGCAAATCTCAAATGAAAGGCCTTGTAGCACAGAGCAGAGGCTCTGGCGAGTTTGGAACTGGGTGAGGTGAAGAGCCATCAGTGGTGACTGGCATCTTCTGACACTCCATGTGGATTCCAGGGCCTGAGTAATGTGGCATTTCTTAGTCCTTGTGTGACAATGAGGTTATTAAGCTGTTAAGTAAAGACATCTGTTTTAAAGCAGCCTCCCTACAATTTTTGCAGTATCAAGGAAAGTTGATCTTAGTGGATAAAGGGATTATTTTTGTCCTTGTCATTCATTCTTTAAACTATCCATCATGTATATTGATCAAAAGTCATCTAAAAACCTCTGGATTTTTAAGTAGACAATGAACAAAGCAACAAACTCAGGCTCTGCTAACATTCAAGTCTGATGTTGGATACAAAGATCTGAAGTTGAACCCTTGGCATGGAGATGCTCTAAGGAGATGCCATCTTTTCATATTATATGAGACTAGTCAATGCCTTCCTTCTGCTGTCCAGCTTTCCTAGCACCCACTTTGTTCTCCATTCACCAGAGTGCATCTCCAGGAATAAAGGCTTCATCATCTCATGGCCAGTTTATGGCAGCATCTTCCTAGCTGGTCTCCCTCCTTTTGAACCTTCTACCCTTTTTTAACCCTACACTCAACTAATTGCCTTATTAATTAACTTCACGTTCCTATTTTCTTCTGTTAGCTCACTATTTAAGGAATAGAAGGTCATACTTTTCTAATCAAGTTGTAGGAATGAATTCATCTGCTTCTTACTTGTGAGACATTGGACACATAATTGTCATGGGCCTTAGTTTGTTCATGAACTTAAAAATCCAAGTGTGGCTATTGGACTAGGTGGTCAAATTCTTCATGGTTTGAAGTATATGACTGGGCTAGAGCTCCCTTCCGATCCTGAAATTCTGTTGCTGTGCTCCCCTCCAGAGCCTACTTCCAATCCTAGTAATGTAGCCATTGAGCTTCAGCACTCTGATGTGTCAATTTAGGATAATCTGCACCTATCTTGGGGGTTGTTTGAAAATTTAATTCAGTTAATGTTGCTTAGCACTGCTGCCTGGCACATCATTTCCCTTCTTTCTTCCTGCCTGGTGCTGTAGGTACCCACAACCCCAACAGGTTAGGACCACCTGCCTGCCAAGCACAGCCTTGCCTTTTTCTGTTTAACATTGTGGCTCAATCATCCTAGCAAGACAAGCCATTTGCGACCCTCTGTAGAAATATTTTCCTGTCTCCAGCCTCTGTGGTCTTTGTTCTTATTTTGTGTGTGTGTGTTTGGTGTATTTACTCATTTTTTAAATATCTCACCTTTTCCTTTGTATCAATTCAAGCTGAAAACTTGGCCTAAAACTGCTTTAGAAAAGAATCTCCAAATATTTTGATCTTTGAGCTTTAGCTTTCTGGGAATCTAGGCTCAAAGGTAGATGTATTTTTCCCATTTCTGATTTTTTTCTTTCACACTTTAGGAACTCAATACATATAATGAGTAAACAGATGAATTTGAAAAGCAGCCTCCTTTACCATTAACAACTACAAAACTCCTATTCTGGACACAAGTGCTGATATTGGCATACATATGACATTCATTTCCTATAGGCACTTGTGCCCTGACTTTGCCTCTCATTCTGTTAGCAGACAGTTTGTGTCTGGTCTGTGCACCCAATTAAAAAGAGCAGGATCTGCATCTGTCTCAGTCGCTGAGGGGCTACAACTTTCAACCACAGCACCTGGCAAGGAGTAGGCATTTAGGAATATGTGGATTGAATGAATGGTTGCTAGGGAGTATGGTGGCGTCTTAATTTTATGCTGGGCTTGTCCCAGTTCGCGCACGTGGGAACTTCACAAAAGTTATTTCACGAGCGCAGCGCTGAATCCCCTTATCCTACGGACTTTACTGAAGTGGGGCCAGTTCTCCGCCTCTTTTAACTTTACTGCCAAGGCTGGAGAGGGGTGGAGTGGCCTGGAAGACAGTTGGAAGGAGGGTGGGAGATTTGCTTTCTTATAAAGATGCTTTGGGAGACTGGCTCTGCAGCGCCAAATTTTCAGGAAGAAATGAGCCTGAGTCCCAATGGCAACGAACAAAAAACAAAAAAACAAAACAAAACAAAACAAAAAACAAAAATAAAAAACAAACAAACAACAAAAAAATCCAAACCCACAAAACCTGCAACTGAGTTTATCTTCTGTTAAAGAGACAGCCTGAAAGCCTCCTGTGTACTGACAGCGTGGTCCAAACCAGAGAAGGGGGCGCCCTAGCTTGCCCCCAGCAACCCATTAGTACAGGAAGACAATCAGCGAAGTCAACCTCAATGAACTCACTTCTTGGGCTCCCTGTGCCCAACGCCGGCTTCTAGTTCACGGCGTCCCTACCCAGCTGTCATGGGTCCCCGCCACTCCCGAGCGCATGTTGCAAAACAAATCAACTCCATGGGAAAAGCTCCATGAGCGCCCAGGGGACAAGTCTCCACGGACAAGCATATCATAACAATTTCAGTTTTGTCCCATTACGTGAGGTTGTGAGTTTCTTCATCATTCCCCCCTCCCAACACGCACGAAATCGTCCCCAGCCCCTGGAGCGTCTTGCGGGGCTCCCAGGGCAGCAACAGCACTCGGAGCTCCGAGATCCAGGGAAAGCGCGCTGGGAATGGCTCCTAGGACTGGTTCCTGAGAAAGCGCCAGCGTCCAGGGAGAGCTTTTCCTTCTCCGAGGGCCGGCAGGGTGCCATTCCAAATGCGAGCAAGGTGGGCAGTGAGCGATCCTCCCTTTAAAAAAGAATAAATAAATAGAAGCCAGCGCGCAGCCCCGCTCGGGTTTCCCGAAGCGCGCACCGCTGTCGCTGCAGGGGCGGCTGGATGTCTGCGCTCCCCGCCTCCGCTGGGCTGACACGGGAGGGGAGGAGCAGGAGCTGGAGGGGTGTTGGGGGTGGGGGGAGCGCGAACCATCCCGAGCCAAGACAAGCAGCACATTCACAAATAACGCCCCCACCCCCAGCGCACGCGCTCCCATTCAAAGCAGACCAGCTTCGCGGCCGCGCGGACGCTCCAAAGCCGCGCCGCCTGCCGCAGAACAGCCCTGTCTCGTGGGGCGCACGCCCGAGCCCGCCTGCCGGCCGCCGCCGCGGAGCCACCGCAGTCAGCGCAGGAGGCAGCCACCTCTTCCAGGGAGGGGTCTTCCCCGAGACTCCCCTTGGTCCCCGCCATGGGGACCATGGCACTGCTGGAGGCGCCCCAGCGCCCCGGGTTCCTGGCCCGCCTCCTCGGTGGCACCTGGTGCCTGCTCTATATCGCCGGACAGGTAGGGCAGCCTGTGCGTCTTGCGTCCCTCCCGGGAACTCTGCTTCTAAAACCTGTGCTACAGCGAAAAGCGCTACAGAGTGGGACGTGCTCTCTTCTGCGAAGGTCCATCCTGGGGCTCCGCTGCCGCCCAAGCTGTGAACAAGTGGCGCGGGATTGGGGCTAAGGCGTACCCTGGGGTCGATCGGGTCGATCTCTGCGTTTAGTCTCGGCCCAGCCTCCTGGGACCCTGTCCTGGCTTTTCGCCTTTGCCTGAGTCCTGCTTCCAGCCAGGCAGAGCCGGGGCGAGAAGGCGGCGCCTGAGCTGGGGAGCTGTCATCCCCAGGAGTCAGCTGCCCCTCACCCTTTCCGACAGTCCTTCGCGGAGCCCCCTGTCTCGTTCCAGGCTGATGCTTGGGCGGCGCCGGGGAGGTTCCGGTGCTGGGACACTCCTCCTCACTTCCGCCCTTCTGCGGACCTAGTGAACTTCTGACACTGTCACCCTAGGGCCGCCCGCAGCCGAGTGTCGGGGGCTCAGCGTTGTAAGGTGTGCGGACGCCAGACCAGGTGGGCTCCCTGGTGCCTCCGCGGTCTAGAAGTGGCTCTGGTGGGTGGGTGTCCGAGGATTGGCCCTGACCACACCCCCTCCGAATCCTCCCAGGGTCTTCTCCAGGGCCAGACGGGGTGTATGAGGAACTGGGGAGTTCTCTAGAGTGGGAAATACAGGCCCCGAGGCGGCGCGGAAGGGCCCTGGAAGAGGGTGTCTGATTAATTTAGTTTGCCTGGTAGTGGTTTATCATCACAAGACTTGGAGGAAGCTGCTTAGGGAAGAGGGCAGGGGTCCAGGGTCGAGTCAAACTCGGAATGCCTGTGGTTCCTCGGTTTTCACTTTCCAGAGTCAGGTAACTTTTTATTGAAACCCACGATTTGGGCAGTTTGTACATAATTTAGCCTCCATAGATTTGCCTTTCACAGGATTACTTGGGTAATTCTGGGAAAATACCCAAATACTCTTGGCCGGAATTACCGCCAGATAGCCTCCCTTTCCTCTGTTTTGCTTATGGAGACTTGTCCAAATAGGGGGATTTCCTTCCCTCGCTTTTTCTTAAAGTTTTGAAACTTGTTTTCCGATCTCTATTTTAAAATTTTGATGGTAGTGGTGCACTTCTAGAGTCTGAGGGAGGATCGAGAATGTTGTCTCAGAAGGGCCCAGAGCAGCAGGGATTACGCTCTTCAGGAGTAGAAATTTTCAGCAGGGAACACCTGCTTAGATTGGAATATGACAAACAGTTGGAAACGCTTGTATTAATTATCAGCAAGTTGTATTCCCACCATGCTTCGTTCCTTGTCAGGGCTTCCCAGCCGTGGCTGCACAGTAGGATTACCTAGGGGAACTCTAGAAACTTCCTGCGCTAGGACCACACCCCAGCTGGATTACATCAGAATCCTGGTGGGAGAGGGGAGGCTGGGACGTTAGAACTTCTAAAGCTCTTGGGTAATTCTGTTGTGCAGCTGGGTTAAAACCAATGTGCAAAATGACCTGCCTTGACTTTTTTTTTCTTTTTGGAAACAGAGTTTCGCTCTGGTTGCCCAGGCTGGAGTGCAGTGGTGCGACCCCGACTCACTGCAACCTCCGCCTCCTGGGTTCCAGGAATTCTCCTGCCTCAGCCTCCCGGGTAGCTGGGATTACAGGCGTCTGCCACGACGCCCGGCTAATTTTTTGTATTTTAATTAGAGATGGGGATTTCACCATGTTGGCCAGGCTGCTCTCGAACTCCTGACCTCAGGTAATCCACCCGCCTCGGCCTTCCAAAGTTCTGGGATTACAGGCGTGAGCCACCGCTCCCGGCCAATGTGACTTGTTTTATAGAATCATGGCCCCAGAAGGAAACTCGAAGAACAGTAAAGAAGGCCTGAGACAGAGGCTTGGGAGTCTTGACATGTAGCTTCCAGTCCCCACGCTGTCCCTAAGCGCCCTATCATTTTGGTAGAGGCCCTTACCTTCCACTTCCTCATCTGTTAAGTGAGGGTGTTGGTCCCTTTTTTCACAGGTACTGCCAGCTCTAACGACACCAGGCAGGTTGACATCTGAACCAAATTAAAACATCTTCCGTCTTATTTTTAAATACCCACAAGGTAGAAATTCTACCTCATCATTGATATTTTGCTGCAATATCTGCTCTTATTTGGATCCAGCAAAGATGCTAAACAGGAGCTTGTAGTTTCTTAGACTTGCAGTATTTTTTTTTTTTTTTAATGTTTTCCCACTGCCTGTTCAAACTCACTTCAAGTCATTAGGTGCTTTGTTGGCATTCATGACAAGCTGATTTTTCCTAACGTTACACACATGTTCTTTCTTGTGCCACTTCTCAACCATTTCTTCTGGATGAGGATGATGACAGCAGATTTGGGTCTTGTGTGCATGTTGCAAGTGGTTTATTGTTTAATTCCAAATGGATCTTTCTCATTCCACCATCAGAGCTGCTGTCCACATGTGAAGAGCCTGATGAAACTTGTCTGAGAAAGAACAGAAAAGAGTTTAAAGTGGTAGATTGGTTCAGTATCCTGGTAAATGCAAAATGCCTTTGAGAGTTAACTTGGTCAGGTGTTTGTCAGAGCAGCTGTTTAATGTCTTCACTTTGTTTTTAATCGTATGGGCATTATATTTAACCATCAAATTAAACAGATCAGAAATTTGAGGATACTTAATATCAAATCAAGAAGCAATCATTCTATGATCGATAGCCAGTGCCAGATGATTTGAACATTATTTGGAATTTATATATTCTTTAAGCTGTTTTTGAATCAAGGCATTCAATACATGAAGGCATAACAATCAGACCTCCCTTGTAGATATTGCAGCCATAGTGAAAGGAAGCTGTGCAATCAAGAGCTTTTGCTACCCAAATGGAATGATGTTTGAGCTATATTCTCCAAGTAGTCCAAAGAAAATTTTAATGCAAATAAAATCATTTGGAAATCCAAAGATTTATTTCTTCTCACTGGATTTCTGCTTTTGGGGTTATTTCCCTCTCTGTTCTGACTGGATTACCCTTCTTACAAGATTCTTTTCTTTCCTTGCAACTTAAAGGCAACTACTCCTTACGTTCTTATGAAACTGATTATTTTACTGATTAATTTCATTTCATAAGCTGAACCCAGCATGATCCTATTACCTTAATTACTCCCAGATAAGGAAATGCATAATCAACTCATTGTAACCAGTAGATATTATCAATTACTTAATGATTTCTACAGCCTGACTGCAGCAATCCACTGTAAAACGAACAAGGCTGGTCAAGAGGATGTTACTAGATCAGTGCAAATCCATTACTGTTGCTTAAAAATGGCACTTGTTGGTAATTCATGTCCTTTTGGTGATATATCTGTGGTAGCTCATTCAAACAGAAAGATTTAATATTTCCATTTACAATGTTATTCTAAATGGTATCCTTGTTAGGAATTCAGTAATAAAATAAATAGTTCTGGTTGACTGGAAAGAATTGTGCCTTTACGGTTTTTCAACTAAATTCTTCAACTAAAATTCTTGAAGATGACTTGCTTGTTTCTTTTGTTATCCTCATGTATGTTCTTGCTGTTGTTTTATTTATTTTCATTTTTTACCATAATAAGTTTGCATTGTTAAAAAGGCTACTAAGGATTTTTGTTTGCTTTGCATTATATTAAGGTATAAATGGCGTATGGTATACTGTATATGTTTAAAGTATACAATTTGATAAGTTTTGACATATGCATATATTCATGACACCATCACCCTAAAGTTTCCTCATCACCCTTTGTAATGTCTTCCTCCCTCCTGTCCTTGAGTCCAGCATCACCAGGCAAATAATGATCACCAGGCAAACATTACCAAGCAAATATTTTGTTACTATGAATTAGTTTGCATTTTCTAGAATTTTATGTAAATGGAACAATCCCTCCTCCTTTAACAAAAAGGAGGCTTTTGGCTTTTTTCCCTCAGTGTAATTATGTTGAGATTATTCCTGTTATAGCATGTATCAGTATCTCACTGCTTTTTATTCCTAAGTAGTATTACATTGTATGGATAGACCACAGTTTGTTGTCCATCAGCATTCACCTATTGATGGACAGGGTGTCTGTTTCCAGTTTTGCTATTACAAATAAAGGTGCTGCAAACATTTATGTACAAGTCTTCATATGAATACTCGGTTTTACTTGTGTTAGGTAAATACGTAGGAGTGGAATGGCTGAATAATACAGTAGGTGTACATTTACGTTTTTAAGAAACTCAGTTTTTCAAAAGGTTGTACCCTTTTCTCAGTAGCAGAGTGAGAGTTCCAGTTCCTTTGCATCCTTGCCAATATCTGCTGTGGTCTTTTCTTTTAGTTATTCAAACAGGTATAGCCATAGCTTGTTCTGGGTTTTAATTTGCAATTCTCTAATGATTAATGATATTGAGCATGTTTTCATACCTTTACTTAGAATCCATATATCTTCTTTGGAAAAATTTCTATTCAAATAATTAGCTCATTATTGGATTGTTAGTTTTCTTATTGGACTTGGAGAATTATACATTCTGGCTGTGAATGTTTGTTCCCCCCCCTCCCCCCCCCCACAGAGTCTTTCTCTGTTGCCCAGGCTGGAGTGCAGTGGCATGATCTTGGCTCACTGAAGCCTCCACCTTCTGGGTTCAAACAATTCTCATGCTTCAGCCTCCCAAGCAGCAGGGATTACAGGTGTGTGCCACCATGCATAGCTAATATTTTTTTGTATTTTTAGTGGAGACAGGTTTTGCCATGTTGACCAGGCTGGTCTTGAACCCCTGGCCTCAAGTGGTCTGCTCACCTCAGCCTCCCAAAGTATTGGGATTACAGGTGTGAACAACTATCCAGCCACTATGAATCTCTTCTCAGATGTGTGATTTGCAAATATTTTCTTCCAGTCTGTGGCTTGTCTTTTCATTTTCTTGTCCTTTGCTTAGAAGAAGCTTTTAATTTTGATGAAGTTGAATTTATCAAATTGTTTCCTGGACAATTGTGGTTTTGTTCTTGTTTCTAATAAATATTTGCCTAACCCAAAATCACAGAGGTTTTCTTCTAGAAGTTTTATAGTTTTAGGTTTTTACATTTAGTCTCTTTCATTCTGAGTTAATTTTTGCATATGGTACAGTGTAGAGATCAAAGTTCATTTTTTGGCCTATGGATATTAAATTGTTTTGCGTGACTTTTGAAAAGACCATCCCTTCTCCACTGAATTGTCTTTGTACTTCAAAAATCAGTTGTCCATACACGTGTGGGTCTGTTTTTGGATTCTCTGTTCTAATCCACTGAAGTATATGTTTATTGCTATGCTAGTAGCACACTTTGAGTGGTATAGCCTTATAAAGAGTCTTAATAAATAAAAATAACTTTGTTCTTCATATTTCAAGGACATTGATTTGTCTACCCCATATGAATTTTAGAATCGATTGCCAATTAAAAGATGTATACAGGGATTTGATTAGGAGTGTTTTAATCTAAAGATATATTTTGAGAGAATTGTCTTTTTACTAATACTGAGTTTCATGACTCATGAACATGAAAACCTCTATAGTTATGTCTTCTAAACAATATTTGATACAATATTTTAGTGTACAAGTCTTACATATTTTCATCAGACTTATTAATATTTCATATGTAATGCCCTTTTTTTTTTTTTTGAGACAGAGTCTCACTCTGTAGCCCAGGCTGGATGGAGTGCAGTGGTGCGATCTTGGCTCACTGTAAGCTCCGCCTCCCGGGTTCACACCATTCTCCTGCCTCAGCCTCCCATGTAGCTGGGACTACAGGCAACCGCCACCACGCCTGGCTAATTTTTTGTATTTTTAGTAGAGACGGGGTTTCACTGTGTTAATCAGGATGGTCTCGATCTCCTGACCTGGTGATCTGCCTACCTCAGCCTCCCAAAGTGCTGGGATTACAGACGAGAGCCACAGCGCCCAGCCTGTTACGCTTTTTTAAATGACTTTTAAAAAAATTTTAGTTTCCAATTCTTTTTTGTTAGTATACAAAAATACAATTGATTTTATATATTCTTTTATGCAGCTTTATTAAACTCATTAGCTGTAGTTGCTGTATGCAACAATATGTAATATATTCCATAAGATATTCCACATAAATGATTGTCTTGTGCAAATAAAGAGAGTTCTTNCCTGGTGATCTGCCTACCTCGGCCTCCCAAAGTGCTGGGATTACAGACGAGAGCCACAGCGCCCAGCCTGTTACGCTTTTTTAAATGACTTTTAAAAAAATTTTAGTTTCCAATTCTTTTTTGTTAGTATACAAAATACAATTGATTTTATATATTCTTTTATGCAGCTTTATTAAACTCATTAGCTGTAGTTGCTGTATGCAACAATATGTAATATATTCCATAAGATATTCCACATAAATGATTGTCTTGTGCAAATAAAGAGAGTTCTTCAAAGTCTTTATGTCTTCTGTGAAATTTTATCTTGTGTAATGACACTGTCTTCGAACCTCCAGTACAAGGTTGGATAGAAGTGGTATGAACAGATATCCTTGTCTTGTTTATCATTAAGTACGATGTTAGGTGTGGGCTTTTTTGTAGATGCTCTTTATGTCTGAAGAAATTGCTTTTATTCTTCATTTGCGGAGTGTTTTTATCAGAAATGGATTTTTCCTTTTTAGTTTAATATAGTGAGCTACCTTCACTGATATTTCAATATTCAACCTATGTTGCATTCCTGGAATAAGCTCAAATTGATCATAATATTATTTTTATATATTGTTGGATTCAATTTACTAAATTTTGTTTAAAATTTTTACATCTATGTCCATGAGGAATAATGTTCTATAGTTTCCTTTTCTTGAAATATCTTTGGTTTTGGTATCAAGGCAATGCCAGCTTCATAGAATAAGTCAGAAAATATTCTCTCATTTTCAACTTCCTGGAATCTGTATATGATTTCTTCCTTAAATGTTTAAGAATTCACCAGTGAAGCCACCTGGACCTAAAGTTTACTTTGTGGGATAACTGTCTAATTACAAATTTAATTTCTTGAATAGATATGGGGCTATTCAGGTTATCAATTTCATCTTGAATTAGCTTTGTCTTTCACAAGTTTGTCAGTTTCATCTAAGTTGTTGAATTCATTCATGTAAAGTAGTTCATAGTGCTCCTTTATTATGTTATTTAATATTATTAGACTATGTAGTTATATTACCTGTATCATTCATGATATTGGTTATTTCTTTTCTCTTGATCAGTCTGCTTCATAGCTTATCAATTTTATCAGTCTTCTCAAAGAAGCAACTTTTGGTTTAATGAATTTTCTTTGTTGTTTTGTTTTCTATTTCACTCATTTCCTCTCTTTTTTATTTTTTCTTCTAGTCTGTGTTTTATTTGGTCTTATTTTTCTAGTTTTGTAAGGTGTATGCTTACAAAAGTCATTGATATAAGGTATTTTGGATTCTGAAACACAGATGTTTAATGATATAAATATTGCCTAAGTGGAGCTTTAGAGGCATATCATAAATTTCTACATGTATTTTCTTTTTTTTCAGTTCATAGTACTTTCTTATAACCTTCTATTTCTTCTTTGACCCATGGCTATTGAGAAATGGCTGTTTGATTTCTAAATATTTGGGGATTATCTGGGTATCCTTGTGTTACTGATTTCTAGTTTAATTGCAATGTGATGACACACTTTATGTCACTTGAATCCTTTTAAATTTATTGACACTTGTTTAATGGACCAGAATTATGGTCTATCTTATTAATTGTTCTGTGTACACTTGAAAAGAATTAAACTTTCTACAAATTTGTGCCACTACTTTTTTTTTCCTGATCAGTTTAGCTATTGTTTGATAGAATGTTCTTTAAATGTCAATTAGGTCAAACTGGTTAATACCATTGTTCAAGTCTTCCATATACTTACTGATTTTTCTGTATACTTATTGTATCAATTATTGAGAAAGGGATATTGACATCTCTATATTACCACTGTAGACTTGTCTATTTCTTTTGCAGTTCTATTAGTTTTTGCCTTATTTTAAAGCTCTGTTATTGGGTACATAAATGTTTAGGATTGTTATGTTACTTTGGTGAGTTGACTCTTTATTACAAATAAATGACCTTCTTTATCCCTAGTAATGGTCTGTGCTCTAAAATCTACTTTGGCTATATTAATATTAGATAACCATTTCTGATTTGAGATTTTTTTAATAGAATAGTTACCTCCATAGTTCTCACACTGTACCTTTAATGTGATCTCCTGACTTACCATATTTTATTAAATTCCCATTATAGTTTGATTTCCTAATTCTCTTCCAAATCCTGCTTTCATCATCATTTTGTTATCTTTTATCATATTAAAAAATCCATGACCAGTATTAATATGTTGTAGTGGCAATAGTGAGCCAAGTAATACATTATTATTGTTTTTTTCTAGTACACTTCCTTTTTGTAAAAAAAAAAAGCTTTATTGAGATATAATTCACAAACAATACAATTTGCACATTTAAAGTGCATGTTGCTATTGAGGAATCCAGACTCCATTTTAAATGGTTCTGGTTCAATGGTTTTTATTATATTCACAGTCACATTAAACCATCATCACAGTCACTTTTGCAATATTTTTGTAAATTCAAGAAGAAATCCTGTACCCTTTATATTACCGCCTTACTTGCCTCCCACCCTAGCTTAAACAACAACTTACCTACCTTAATAGATTTCCATGCTCTAGATTTTCATATCAATGGGATTATATAATATGTGGACTTTTGTGACTGTCTGATTTCACTTAACATAATGTTTTTAAGGTTTTTCCAAGTTGTAGCATATATCAGTACTTCATTCCTTTCTATGGTTGAATATTATTCCATTGTATGAATATACCACATTTTGTTTATTTGTTCATCTACTTACAGGTATTTGGATTTTTCCCACCTTTTAGCTATTATAAGTAATGCTGCTATAAACATTTATGTACAAGTTTTTGGGTGGACAAATGTTTTTATTTCTCTTGGGTATATACCTAGGAGTGGAATTGCTGGGTTGAATAGTACACTGTATTTAATCATTTGAGAAACTGCCAGAGTGTTTTCCAAACTTGCTACACCACTATACATTCCCACCAGCAGTGTATGAAGGTTCTAATTTTTCCACATCCTCACCATCACTTGTTAGTATCTGACTTTTTGATTATAGCCATCCTAGAGAATATGAAGTGATTCCTCATTGTGATTTTTGTTTGCATTTCTCTAATGACTAATGATGTTGAGCAACTTTTCATTTTTACTTACGTTTTATTAGAGTTAACTACTGCCTTGATTGAAAGAAAACTTCTTAATTTATGTAACTGTTACTCTTTTCCTCCAATGCTACTGTATACCCATCACATGCCTATGAATACTTTTTCCAAATCCAAAGGCGTAATACCAATCAGAGTCAGTTCCTTTGCCCTGCTAGCGTTCCTCCTTTCACACTTCTCTGTTGTCTTTAGGTGTGATTGCTTTCTGCATACCCACCCTCATAGCTGTCATACTGAGACTTTGCTTCTTTTATTCTGTTGAACTGGCCTATTTCATAGATTCTATAAACTCCAGAAAATAAAATGTGTATGAAAATAAACATTTTTAAAACTACTTTTGTGTCCAGAAAGTTATTCTACTCTCATACTTATTGCTTATTTTGCATGACATAGACTCTTAGGTTGAAAATAGTTTTCTCCCTGCTCCTACTCCCCTCCCTCAAATTTGGTGGCATCACCGCATTCTCTTTTGACATCTCATGTTGTTATTGAGGAATCCAGTTCCATTTTAAATCTAACTCCTGTGTCTTCAGCCTGCATTTTTTGGTCTCTGGAAAATTCTAGAATGTTTTATATCTGACCCTCTAAAGCAAAGGTTTGCAAACTTTTTCTGTAAAGGGAAATAGAGTAAATGTTTTAGGCTTTGTGGGCTATACTGTCTTTGTCCTAACTTCTCAACTCTGCCTTTATAGCATGAAAGAAGCCTAGACAGTTGTAAACAAATGATAGTGGCTGTGTTCCAATAAACTATTTACAAAAACAGGCAAGAGGGCAGATTTGGCCCATGGGCCATCGTTTGCAGACCCCTGTGCTAAAGTTTCATGATGCTGTGCCTTGCTGTGGGTTATTTAAATTCACCATGCTAGGTTCTTTGTGGGCTTTCAGTAGATCTATGTCTTTCACTTTAGGGAATATTTATTTTCATATATCTTCAATAATTTCCTTTCCAACATTTTATGTGTTTGCTTTTTGTAAAACTCCTGTTAGTTATTGGGCCTCCTGGGTTGCTTATCATCTTTTAAAATCTTTTTTATTTATTTATTGTTTGTTATACTTTCTAAAGGATTTTCTCAATTTTATTTTCAACAGAGTTACATTTACGTAGATTTTGAACCAATATTCCTAGTTGGAGACAAATTTCACCCATCTCCCTCTCCTTTCAACAGCACCAGGTGCCTCCAAGTCTGAAGCCCTACAGGCCACATGGTCTGGCATCTCCTCATTTTATCTCTCTCTCTGCCGGCACAATTCTGCTAAGTCAGTTAAAATTCCTCCACCAGTTTTCCATATTCCAAAAATTTATTTGCATCTTTTGCGTGTTGTTGTTGCCTTTCCACTCCTCTTGTCATCTTTATTTATTTACTGTTATTTTAGCGGACATTTGGGAGAGAATGAAGAAAATATGGTGTTCAACCTGCCATGTTAACTGGAAGTTAGCACTATTTATTCTCTTTAATTTCTATTTTTCTATCCTGGTCCAATTCCCAATCTTGTTATAACTCATTCTGGTTATGAGGCACACTTTTCAGAGGCTGATACTTTTTATTTCCTAGTGTAAATAAGACGCTGGTCAGAATTATAAAAAAGACACTAGATTTGTGGTCTAGAGGCCCAGGATCTAGTTCTGGATTTAGTGACCCTTTCTGCAACTAAAAAAGTCAGAATTTTCTTTTAGGGAAGAGAGTCCATGCTCACTGACTGCCTTCTGGTTGCCAAACACAATAATAACGGCTCTCTCCATCCCTATTTTTGTTTTTTAATTTTTCAGTAACTGCTCATTTTTCATTTTCTGTTGAAGTAAACATAATCTAACCTATTTGCTTAGAGATACAGCACAGAAATATTTTATTTTATAATTTTGACATTCATATTTGGAAACAGTTTTATGAGAGAACATAGAGTTAACATGATGTAAAGATCTGGCCTTGAAACATCATATGTGGTATTAAAAATTTATTCTCTAAGGTGTGATTGCAGTTCAGGCTTTTTTTTTTTTGTGGTAGGGAATGGAGATGAGGTGAAATGAATGGGAAATAATTTGGAATAGTCATTAATTCTGTATCAGTTTTAATGTTTTATTTTGCACTGAGATGATCTCTAAGTGGAGAATTACGCATTTTGGGGGCAGCGGGGTGAGTAGCGCAGGTGTTACCTATTTCTTTTCAGTTCTGCTCAAGACCATAGGATTATATGGCTGGAAGGCATCCTAAGGACTCTTTAGTCTTGTGTTTCACAAACTTCAGTGTGCCTAAGTCAGTTGTGCTATGCTGCATAATTCCAGAGGTCACTGAAGAATAGATCTGTGCAACTAAAAGCCGCAAAGTTTTTCACTGCAGATTTCTGAGCCTCACCCTCAGAGATTCTGATTCAATAGGACTAGGATAGGTTTAGGGCTATGCATTTGTTACAGCTACCCCCTCCATTCCCACCCTTCCCTCTCACCCACATACCGACAGAGGATTCAGACACATTTTGACCAAAGACCACATCTTAGGAAACACTGATATGATCTGTCTTATTTACAGATGAGAGAGGTAAGGTTCTAGAAAGTTGAGTTGACTTGTCCCAGTTTGTTAGGGAGAGAGGTAGGAGTGAACCATGTATCTCATAACTCTGTTTAGTGATTTTTTTTCCCATCAGAGCATACGCTGTTATTTTAGTGTCTAGTTACATCATGAACTAAAGATATGAACCACCAGTTTAAAGTGTCTTTATTTGTAGTAACTGCAGTTGTTTATAAATGGTTTTCAGATGTTTAGGAATAGCCTCAGCTCTCAGTCACTCTGCAGCAGAGGAATGATCAGAGACATAGGGGAAGGAAAGCCCCTGTCCTTACGCCCCTCTTGTAACCTGCTGGAACACGGTTTCTGTGTGTTTTTTCCTCAAGTCATCATGCCCCTGGAAGATTAATAGATACTTGTTTAGAAAACCATCCAAAGCATCCAGGAAGCTGACACTTGACGAAATGGAGAATACGTGCTGCTCAACACCTTCTATCCTCAAGTGCAATGTAGCAACTGTTGCTACATTCTTGGAGGAAAGGAAGGAAATGTTTCATGTGCCTATTATTTAGGATGTTCTCCCCATCGCTACCACAAACCAGCCAAACAAAATACATGCAGACACGCTCTACTGACTCATGTAGTCTGTGATGTTGTACTGCATATGGAAAGCTAAGAAGTTTTCTTTATTGTTAATAATCATTGTCATACAGCTTGTATGTTTTATGAATAATGATTATTGTAATGTTTCTTTCAGACATCACCTGCAGAGAAATAAAGGTTGTTTATTATTAAAGAGTGCTTATTGATTGGTATAAGATGAAATTCAAATTCTCAGTTTCGAATGCTAGTTTTAAAACTGTATTATTTAGGATGGACTAGATCATGCTATAATAGCAAACAACCCCCAAATCATGGTGGTGTAACACCACAAAGGTTTATTTTACCACTCGGCCCCATCACCAGTGTGGATTCTCAGGAACGCTTGGTTCACTGCGTGCACTCAGGAATCCATGCTGATGGCAGCTCCATCTCAACCCGCATTTCCATAGCCACCCAGGCAGGAAGAGGAGAGTGCTGCTCTGAATAAATACTTCCACTCAGAGGTGACACAGGACACAATGATTTTTTACTTCAATGTAGAACTAATAGATTCACTTTGGCAATCTCCTGCCAATGGTTAAAACAAGAGGTGCTTTTGCTCGCATACTATTGGCCAATCAAATTCAAGAGGCTTGTAAGTGTAATGTTATCATGAATCCAGAATATCCCCTTTCTTGTTTTGGTTTCCACCACTTAGCTTTTCCAGACTTTCAGACTTCCAAGGTGTGGTCTAGATGTTTAAGTTTTCTGACTGTGTGTGTCTATGTGTACAGAGATTCTCTGACATTACAGTGAAACCATGTATAATTATCTTACCCATTAAGATTATTTTAAAACTTATAACATGGGAGAATATATATAACACAATTGACCATCATGACCACTTTTAAGTTTACATTTCAGTAGTGTGAAGTACATTTACATTGTTGTACAACCATCCTCACCATCCATCTCCAGAGCTCTTTGTACCTTGCAAAACTCAAAGTCTATATCCACGAACAACTCCCCATCCTCTTCTTCCCCTAGCCCCTGGCAACCACCATACTGCTTTCTGTTTATGATTTTGACTACTCTAGGTACCTCACATAAGTTGGAATCACACAGTATTTGGTTTTATTTTGTGACTGGCTTATTTCACTTAAATGTAATGTGCACAAGGCTTATCCATATACTAGCATATATCAGAATTTCCTTTCTTTTGCGGGCTAAATAATATTCCACTGCATGTATGTATATGTGTATATGTTTATGTATGTATATATATGTATATATGTACATATACATACATGGAGTGGACTATTTTTATATAAATGTATATTTAGATATAAATTATATATATATGGCCCTCTATGGGATCAGCATCTATGAATGCAACTTTAGATCAAAAATATCTAAAATAAAAAACAGATGGTTGCATCTGTACTGAATATGTACAGACTTTTTTCCTGGTCATTATTTCCTAAACAATATTGTATAACAACATATTTACATAGCTTTACATTGTATTAGGTATTATAAGTAATTTAGAGATGATTTAAAGTATTTGGGAGCTGTGTAAATTATGCTGATATTACACAGTAGAAGGGACTTGAGCATCTGTGGATTTTTGTATTCCTGAGGTGTCTTGGAGTGAATCCTCCTGGATACTGAGGGACAGCCGTATATATACTGCATTTTATTTACTCACGCGTTCATTAGTGGACACTTGAGTTGCTTCCACTTTTTGGCTTGTGAATAATGTTGCTATGAAATTGATGTTCCATTTTGTTTTATGTGTGGTTCTTTTCTTTCTTTCTTTCTTTTTTTTTGAGACAGGGTCTTGCTCTGTTGCCCAGGCTGGAGTGCAGTGGTACTATCAGGACTCACCGCAGCCTCAACTTCCTGGACTCAGGTGATTCTCCCACCTCAGCCTCCCAAGTAGCTGGGACTACAGGGATACGCCAACCACGCCCGGCTAATGTTTTTGTATTTTTATTAGAGACAGGGTTTTCACCATGTTTCTCAGGCTGGTCTCAAACTCCTGGCCTCAAGCGATCTACCTGCCTCAGCCTCCCAAAGTGCTGGGATTACAGGTGTTAGTCACTGAACCTAGTTCTTTTTCTGTATACAAGAAAAGCAACACCTGCCTCTTGAGACTTCTAGTTTACTATTTTTGGAGATCCAGGAAACAATTCTTTTTGAGCTCAATGTAGAACTAATGGTTTCACATAGGAAATCTGCCCCAATGGTTAAAACAAAACCTGAGCAATACTCCACCACTTCTTCCACCTTTAGCCAAATCAACAGAGCCAAGGAGTATTCTTGTGTTTAGTCTTGTATGTAACCTGCAAATCTTGACATTTTTCAAGATCGGGACAACACGTTGCTAGGACATTTTTTCCTATAACAATCTGGGAGTATGACAAAAAGAAATTATATGTTTTGTCAGGCATGGTGGCTCACACCTGTAATCCCAACACTTTGGGAGGTTGAGGAGGGAGGATTGCTTGAGGCCAGGAGTTCAAGATGAGCCTGGGTGACAGAGCAAGATCCTACCTCTAACAAGAACAAGCAAATAAATTGTGTATTTTTTTGTGCATCTGACTCATACTATGTGAAGGGAGGTCAAATGTGAATCAGTATTTAAAATGCAAACTAATTGCACACATGGCATGGTGTGTGGAGCAACACACAAGGTAGAATTTTAGGAAGGGTGCTGAAAGAGAAAGCAACAGATCAGGAAACTCTGTTTACTACTACCTGCTAATTACACAGCTATGGACAAAACAGTTTTCCGAGTGTGTGTGTGTGTGTGTGTTTGAATTGGTAGAATGAAAGGCTTAGATTACATGATCTAGTGGATTAAGACCAATTAACCATAAAATTTTAAAACGATGAAGAATAGGGGTTTCTACCCTTTTAAATATAAAACTTTTAAAATACAAATGTATTAATTGTTCCTCTTTGGATTTTTGAGAAACAGAAATTGGATCATGGCACTCCCCTGCTTAAAGTCTTCAGTGATTTCCTGCTGCTTTTACATCAGTATTTCTCAGCCTTTTCATTATCACCTCCCTAAAAAGCTTTTTTAGACATTTTTTCCTAATCCACTCCACCACCCCCATGAAATCTTAACACCGCATGTACTGTAAGACCTCTTCTTCTGTAACCCTAAGAACCAATTTTCACCCCTTTGGGGGCATTATTGCCCCCACTGAGAATGCATGCTTCCGAATAAGCTGGGAAACCCTTATTATGGACATCAAGGCCTTGCCTGAGCCAGTCCCTGCCTAGCTCCCCAGGTTCCCTCACTCCTCTTCCTCCCTTCCATCCGCCTCCTCTTCCCCTCCCTCAGCTGCCTTCTACCCAAGTGTCCTGCCCTTCTTTTCTTTCAGTTCCCCAAGGGCACCAAGCGTTCAGGGACTTTGCACTATTTGTTTTCTTTGCCTGGAGGCTGTTTCCTTTATTTTAAATTAATTACTTTATGTTCATCTGTCTGGCCTGCAGCTTAAGTATCACTTCCCCCAGAAAGTCCTGGCCCTGAACTTCCTTCTGTGTTAGAGGGTTCTGTCATTATCTCTCACAATGCCCATTTTCTTTCTAACACGTGTTTGCATTTTCTTTTATATACTTCTTTGCATTTTTGTTATATGTCTGCCATCCCCAGTACATTGTACACATGAGGCCAGGGGTGGACTCACTCTGCATTCTATATATGTCACATCTAGTTCAGTGCCTGGCATTGTTAAAAAAAGGATTAATGAAATATTTTTGAGAAAATATGCAGTGAATAAAACTGTCCTGAACTTGGCATTGGTTTTACAGTGAATGTATACATTATTAATTACAGCAGCACCTATGTATGTATGTTATTTAAAGAAGTATTAGCTACCATAGTAGAAAAATCCTGAAATCTCAGAGTTTTAACAAAATAGTTTCTTTCTCGGTCACATAAGGGTGCTCTTCAAGCACCCATTCAAAGGACTGGATTGATGGAGTCTCTGCCATCTTTAACACATAACTTCCAAGGTCACCTTGGTGCCTGTATTCTATTTCAAGAATATAGAAATCCTAAAGAATTCCAAGACCCAGAGGATGGAAACCACTAAAAATAGGAGTGTGAGTTTTGTTTGCAGAGAGGTTTTTGCCCGCTTCATCATTTCAAAATTATAAGGTAAGACATGGAGTGGGGTTGAGGGGAACCAGTTAGAAATGCACTATGTGCGTCTTGACTGAACAAAGCTATTTGTTGCCCTACAGCAGTGAATCTTCCCAGGCTCTTGTGTAGCTGTATTCATAATATGAGCTGATTAGCATCTTGTCAGCTGAATAGAAGCCCAGGTGGGGTTCTGGTTGGACTGCTGGCGGCATTGTCCTTAATAAAATAGGGCCTTTCAACCAATGGGCTATTTTGAGTTCCCAAATCACCTGATAAGTCCTAGTCTTTTGATGAACTACAAATAAAAACCAGTTCTCCATCTCATAGGGGCTGTTCATCAAAAAGTGTCTGTTTAGAGAGAAAAAAAGACCTATTGCATGTCTGGTTCATAATACAACAAGGCAATTGTAACTGAACTACGACATCATGATACTGTACTTTTATCTGAGCCAAAGCTTACCTGGCCATCCTTCAGATCTGCCATTCTTCCCGACTCCACAGGATAGGAGCAGAAATATGAGCCTGGGTACAGCTTTTGTGCAGTTTGTGGCCTCTCTTTTAGCTCCATTCCTTAGCAGAAAGAAAGAATTCAGAGTTTGGTGGGTGAGGTGGGCTGCTGCATTCTTTCTATTCCAATTGTATTGAGGAGCCTTCGAGATTTTCCATTTTTGTTTTCTTTCATCGTCCATTTAGTTGTAAAAGCTAGCTGTCCCTTTGGAAAAGTTGGGGGGAGGAGACAGCATTTAGAGACAAACTACAGCCTTCAAATAGAAAATGTACATTTAAACTCTAAAATTTCAAAGAAGTTAGTTTGCAAATTGGACGTTTTTCAAGAAATGTAAGTATTTTCCACATCCTGCCTCTTTCAACTGTCTTTTTTCCTTTTGCATAAGGTGCAGTCTCAGATCGGTGTTGTCCTGTTTTCTGTTTCTGATGAAGCTTTAAAGTATTTGATTGGCATCTATCAGAAAGTTGTGGCAGCTGTGAACACTTGTCCAAAAGCAGATGAGGGAGCTTATGGTGACATCCTTCTTGGTTCTTTAATAGGATTAGCAAGGAGGTTTATGCTGAAATCCCATCAAGGTTCAGAGCTAGACAATGAGGGAGCTCCCAAATCCATGGATCCGTCATTTGGCAAAATCTTTACAGCAGTGCTGATTGGCAACAAGCTGGTGAATAATCATCTTCCCATGTGTATTTTCAAAACTGCCTCATTTAGAGCAAGACCACAACGTAGAGGCTGTGTGGAAATGGCTCAATGGGACCCCTGCTGTTTGGAGACTTTGAGTTGCAGGTCATTCAAATCCACCTGTGCACAAGCTTGGCTTGCCTGCGTCTGGCAACGTGCCATTTCCTGTGGGTTTTGTTGTGGGTCTTCCCCCAGATAGAGGATCTCTGTTCAGAGCAATGCTAATTGGGTGGGATTTTGGGAGCCTCTCAGCCAACCATGAGCTCAAGCAGTTCTTTCTTGCAGCTGTACCCGATTATGTTTTTAGCTGCCACTGTTAATGAGTCAAAAGCCACATCTGTTGAGAGCTGGGCTGGCACTTCCAGGGCGGTCGGCCACCTTTCCATCAGTTGTTCCAAAGATAGTCCTGGGTAGGGAGCAGATGAAACTGAATGTAGGGTGTTTGGTTCTGTGAGGCTGTTTTGAGGAGGAAAAAAGGAAGAAATGATTGAATTTGCCATTGAGTGGCTAGCCAGTACATTTTATATCTCTTACGCTTTTTTGTACTGGTTGCTTTTATTTCAATTAGAAAGTATTCGTGGTAAACTCATTTTTCACTGAAGGTGCAGTAGAGCTATCTCTCTGAGTTTTGAAGACTTTTCCTGTGGAATCTTTCATTCCTTGGTTGATTTCTGAAGCTGAGACTTTGGAAAAGATGACAGGAATAAACTTCCACTAAGTTTATCTCATTCATTTCTAAATCTTTTCTGTGTATTGGGTGGGGATAACTATATTCCCTTTAGTGCAGGCTATCCTGGAAAATATTTTCATTTTGAATACAGTGATCTAAGTAATCAGCTTATTACAATAGACTATTCTCCATGTTGTCCTTTTTTTGAAACAAATACAAGTAAATTGCAAGCACTTTGGAATTTCTTCAGGAATCCATAATCTAGATAGCTCGTCTTCTGTCATGACCATACATACGATCACTTCTCCACATTTTAGGACTCATTTCTTCAAGTGGTTTCGACTTCCTGTTTTCTGGATTTGATCCATCACTTATGTCAGATCAATTAGATAGTGAAGTCCTTTGCAGAAAGGACTAAGCCTGCTCCATCATGGTTACAAAATGCCCAGCTTGAAAAACCATGCATGGTAGGTACTGCTTAGATTAAGTTGTATGTGTTTCTTTTCAGTGCTGTAATAAATTGCCACAAATCAAGTGGCTTAAAACAAGAAAAAAATATTTTCAGAAATCCAAAATAAAAGTTTCAGCAGATGCCATGCTCTCTCCCGTGGCCCTGGGAGAGAATCTGTTCCTTGATGCTTCTGGGTTCTGGTAGCTTTCAGCATTCCTTAGTCTTCCTTGGCTTGTGGCTATATCACTCCACTCTCTGCCTCTGCCTTTATAGCACCTTCTCCTCTGCATGTGTTAAATCTGTCTCTGCATCTCTCTTGTGATGGCATTTGAGAACTCACTGGAATAATCCAAGATAATCTCATCATCTGAAAGTACTTAACTTACATATGCAGAGACCCTTTTTCCAGAGATAGGGCAGGGCATATTTTTGGGAGCCTCATCAGTCTACCACACGCGTGGACGGATTCTGCATAATATTGTGGTCAGTCATTGGATCTTCATTTAGGCACTTGTATTAGTCCATTCTCACACTGCTATAAAGAAACACCTGAGACTGAGTAATTTCTAAAGAAGAGAGGTTTAGTTGGCTCACAGTTCTGCAGGAACTATAGGAAGCATGGCTGGTGAGGCCTCAGGAAACTTACAATCATGGCAAAAGGCAAAGAGAAAGCAGGCTCATCTTACATGGTTGGAGCAGGAGGAAGACAGAGAAAGGAGAGGTGCTACACATTTTTAAACAACCAGAATTCGTGAGAGCTCACTGTCATGAGAACAGCAAGGGGGAAATCCACCATCATGATCCAGTCACCTCCTACCATGCCCCTCTTTGAATATTGGGGATTACAATTTGACCTGAGATTTTGGTGGGGACACAAATCCAAACCATATTAACACTTAACCTCAAAGATACTTGATTCTGTTTCATTTTTGGTGGGCTGTTTGGTTCAAATCACTTCCTTTTTAATATCCTCTTCTTCTTCTTTTATCTTTACAGTATTAACTTATCTGCAGTGAAAATGGCTCCCACTGCAGTGTGAATGACTTTGATATTGGCAGTCTGTGTCATTAATAATGAATTTTACATGTTGTTTGGGACTGAGGACAAGGCGCTATCACCACTGAAACTAATCAGGAAACTGTATGTGGTGTCCAAAATGGGTTTATTGTACATATATAGGTTAGATGACATCAAAGTCTTGTTGTTAAGGTAATTCCCCCATTTACTCTGTAAGCTTTATTCCTGTCTTTAAATTCACTTCCTCTAGAATTTCCAGTTCCATAATTCTTCAAATCTCTGGGACCTACAAGCCCTATTACTTCCACCTTTTCATGACCCTATTTCCCTCCTTGGCTAGCTAAAATGCTTTGTCAAAGTGTTATAATCACTTCCTCAACTTCCTGCTCTCTCTTTGGTGCACACACTTGTTTAAGTCTTAACACAGCTTAATTCTACCTGTGCAGATGAATGGCTTGATTTTGATTCATGACCACTGTCCTCAAGTGGGTTTGCATGCTGCTCAACAATGATGCCAAATTTCCCAAAGTCCATCCATTCTCCCACTCCCTTGGATGAATATTTTGTAGCTTTTTTTCATCAGACCTGCCACATTTCTTTCCCTATCCCTCATAGCTTCTTATTTCATGGAGAAAATAGCAGTTATCAGAAAAAAAGTCTACATTTTCCCCACCTGCCTGCATCTAGTTCATGTATTCTGACATACCTCCCGTTGTGATGGATAAACTACCCATTTTCCTGACAAAGACCCATCATTCT
The DNA here is from genome assembly GCF_001698545.2 of Rhinopithecus bieti. Classification (NCBI taxonomy): domain Eukaryota; kingdom Metazoa; phylum Chordata; class Mammalia; order Primates; family Cercopithecidae; genus Rhinopithecus; species Rhinopithecus bieti. The sequence continues at coordinate 190,858 of NW_016809668.1, forward strand.
ACTTGGCGCCCCAGACTCCATCCCCATTTGCCTATTCAAGCATATTCTTCTAAAAATTCTTCCCCTCTCTCTGCATCCTATTTCCTTTTTTTTTTTAAAGAAAACTTCTATATTGTGTTAAAAAGTTTAAAAAAAACTTTCCCCTGTAAACATATTGTTATTCCATCTTAAAAGCCCTCTAGCTATTCTCTGCCCCTTCAGTTATCTCTTGTATACTACAGTTATTTACTATTTATTCTTCTCTTACTATCTCTTGAATGGATTGTAGTAAAACTTTCACAGTATTTCTCCTCAGAAACTGCTTTTCAAGGCCGTCAGAAAATGGCCTTCATATTATTAATATTACCAAATGCAGTGGACAGCTCTCCATCCTCATTTCACTTGACTTATCATTTCAACACACACGGTCATGCCCTCTTCCTGGAAGCCTTTGATCATGTGGCCTCCAGAACCCCACACCCTCCTTTCCTCCTGCCTTATGGGTTGTCCCTTCTGTCCCCATGCTCCCCCAGCACCAGTTCTTGGACACTTTCATTTTTTCCACACCTACTCCTTGGTGTAACTTACTTTCACTCAGTATCATGGCTTGAAATACTATTAAGACTCTACCTAGATTTGTATCTGTAGCTGAGAAGTTTCCTAGACTCTAACCTTATGCATTCACTACCTATTTAGCATTTCTACATGAATATTTAATAGGCATCTTACCACGGCTAAAACTGAATTCCTGTTCCCCCTGCTACCACTCCCCCAAAAGCAAAATAAAACAACATGCTTCTCCCAGAGCCATTCCCATATCATTGAAAAGGAACTTAGTTCTTTTATTTGCTCAGGTCAAAAATGTTGTAGTTGTTCTTGACTCCTCTATTTCCCTCACACCCTTTGCCTGATTTACTATTAATAGCAATACCTCTAGCTGCTCTATCTATAGGTGCAGATGCACCATCTTGGTTCAAATGATCTACATCTTGCCTGGATTATTAGAAAAGTGCTTTATACTGGTCTCAACTTCTGCTTGTATCTACCTTCAGTCTTGGCTCAGTAAAGCATGCAGGTGATCCTATTAAACATGACTCAGGCCACGCTACTCCTGCTTAATGACCTCCTGTGCTTCCCATCTCCCACGTGGCTTATAAGGCCTGATTTATCTAGCCATCTCTCTGATCTTCTCACCTACCAGTTTCTCCTTACTTACTATTCTCTAGCCTCACTGGTGTTTGCTGTTCTTCTAACATGTCAAGTATGCTTCTACCTCAAGGCTTTTGTATTTAGGATTTAGCTCTTAGAAAAGAAAACAAAAATAATATCTTCATTTAATCCCATTTCTACTGCCCTGATTTGGGGCCAAGTGTGCATGTGTATGCAATTTTTACTCTAAGTGTAATTTCCTTGCTATTTGCTAAGTAAAATCTATTTATTTAAAAAAATTTTTTTCAGATAGAGTGAAATTGTGGGTAAAAATCTATTTATATATGAAATGAATTTACACATGAGACCATGGTGCCTTATGTTATTTTACAGACTTATTATGTATCTCCTTTGCAATTTCACATAATAATTGAAATTTTTGTTTACTTATGCTTTTAAAAAAATCACTGTAGTCCATTTTTAAATTATGAATCTTTCGTCTCTACCTGCTAGGCACTATTGAGGTAGAAGATTGCATTACCCCTAACATCAGTGGAAGTTCACAGATGATAGGGGCCATGGTTATGACCAAGTCCTCTCTCATCCAGAGCCTCTGAGAGAAGGAACACAGGCTGGGTGACCTCAGGTGAGTCTTGTAGCCTCCGTTTCCCTTCCGTAAAGGGAGAAGGTTGAACCAGTTGATCTCTGAGGTCCTTTCCAGCCCTAACAATCTGTGAATGTGGGCAGGGCCGCCGCTCAGGCCATAAATACCTGCTGTATTATACTGTGTATCTCCCTTTTCCTACCTGTTCTTTGCCAGCTTTCATGTTCAATTTTCCCACCACACAGGAACACCAGAGGCAAGAGGCTTACAGCAGGTATAACCCCTGCCTGCTGCCAAATATCTCCCCAACCTCGCCACTGCCTGCATGGATGGGGGCTTTTGCCAGAAATTGGCCTGCTTTACTCCCCTTCCACAAATAAACTTTAAAGTACTCCCTTGAAGAGTGAGAAGCTGCCAGTGGTACTGGCAGTGAGTTTTATAATTATTTCTTGATATTTTCCATGTGGCTTTTGGTCTGAGGGCAGCATGTTTGGGTTGGGTTGTTGGAGAGGTTTCCCATGGACATGGTTTTATACCTGCCAGCCATGCAGGATGCAGCATGGTGGGGGAGCTCCTTGCTCCACTGGCCCTCCACTAGCCAGTGCGTGATTGCTATCTCTGCAGCCCCAGCCTTTGTCAGCCTGTCTGCTATTGTTGGTGCCTCATCCATGGCTGCTGCAGAGAGCCTCAGACTACTCAGCTTAGAAACGATAAGCTGGCTTTTGAAAGCATCTTCTCTAAAATGACACTGCAGATAGTGATGAAAGATAATCAGAACAGCACATTGCAGTGGGCCCTGCCCAGTGTTGGCCTGATCATTCATCCTCACAATAGCCATTTCAGGGGAGGCTTTATCTGCATTTTTGGAAGGAGGGTGACTGAGATCTTGATCAGCAATCAGTACAGAGTTGAACTAAATTGGAATGCAGACCTTTCTGCCTTGACTGTACATGTTCTCTTTGCTGCTCCATACTGCCTCTCAATATAGCCAGTGCTAGACTTAGATCCCTGAAGGGCAACTAGATTTTGATAGTTGATCAGAAGCCCAGATCGAATTCTATAACATGGTTTCTATGGGGAAAAAAAAATGGATTCCTACTTTTAAACACACTTACAAACTTTGGTAGTATTAAGCCTTTTTAGATGGAGGGGAGGCTTGCTATGCTTGTTGACTCAAATTCCATGTTAATCACTCAGGTACCTCTTAAAATATTAAGACAGTGAGGTTAGTTGAGAATTGGCCTACCGTGCATTGCTGGCCATATATTACGTTCCTCATCTCTCTCTCTTGCTTAAAATAAATAATTAAACACTCTTCTACCAACAGCAACAAAACATACAACTAGAGATTAGGAATGAGGAAGACTCTAACGCTTCCTTTTAAAACGCATGGATCTTGAGGTTTGAATCAAAATGATAGTGTTTTACATTCACGTCTGTTTAATTGTGACACAGTACACCTGCTTGCTCTTAAGAAGAGAAGTAACAGGAGTGTGAGGAGGGGGGAAGGTGACGTGGACACCCAATAACTCTTCTCCAGTGATATCCTGATGAGTTAAGCATAAATGAATCAGAAACAGATGGATTTTTTCCCCCTTGAAATACACATGGGTTTAAAAACCAAGGGAAAATATGCTTGGAAAAAAATGTTCTTTGTTAAAGTCCAAATGTTTGAATTATAATTTAAGATTTTCATAGGTTCCAGCAAGTAGTTGTGTGCACTCATCTCTAATTTAGATGGGGTGTGTGCATAAGCTGAGCGTTTAAACTATTCCATGGAGCTGCTGTCAGGGAGGCGTAACAGTCCTGTAAAATGACATAAGGCACAAGGGCCTTATGTGCAAACTCGTTTCACATGGGTTCTTGGGTATTGAGTAACATGAATTTCATGTAATTTGAGTCTTGAAAATTTCATAAGGTTTTACCTCAATATTTGTGTGTGAAAGTGGAAACAATTTCAAAGAGATACCACCAGGTACTATGCCGGGTGTCTTTACTGTCCATCCTTCTGCCAAGGGTGCGATGTCATCTCCGTGACCTTGTCCTTAACTCATTCTTCTTCACTGTGTCAGGTTTGACTGAAGCCAGTATTCCCTATACTTTGTTCCACTAGCTGCAGGTGTTCCTGTGAACTTTGACTTAACTTGGACTTCACTGTAAAGTAGAAAACTGCAGAAAGGTGTCAGGTGGGTATGAGGAAAGCCCCCGACCAAACACAAGCTAGGTATGAGGAGGGATTTCCCAGTCATCTTCCTCTGACAAGGTCCTTCATTGTTTTCTTGGCTTACCTTGTCGTGGAATCTTTGAGGAACTCTGGGAATGGTGACCTTTCAAGAGCACATTTTTCCTAATTATGAAGCTATTAACTCTGAGCACATTCACGTTGTGTTTCCTGACTCTCCATGGCTTTCCCCTGATACTTCTGCCTGAGTATCTTGTCATCATCTTAAGCTGGACATAGAGAAAACCCTTTTGTCTTGTTTTGACAAGTCATTAAGCAGCTTCTCTGCCTAATGCTTCTGTGCCTGTTGGGAGGGAAAATATCCCTCCTTACATTTATGGCCTCTCCACACTGAACTCCTATCAAATTCTTTCATTTCATTCTCTGAAGTATCCATCGGTTCCCACTTACACTTTTTGCATGTGTAGCTTGATGCCGTCCACTCATAGCTTATTTATATGGTTCACAATAACTGCCTTGCTTCCTTTCAATCTCTGGAAAATTCTCTTTATCTCCAAACCATCTTTATCTTGTTTCTTACTTGGTCCCTGCCCTTTCTCTGGTAAACTATTTCTTTTAGCATGAATGTGGTGTTACCTAACCTTGAAAAGTCTCCCTTCATTAGAAACATTTTTTTTTAACTCTCATAACCACCATCTAGTGTCCAGCTGGATTTTTTGTTCTAATCAAACTAGTCTGTTCTTGGGTCCCCTTTCTACCTTTTTTTTTGGTTCATGAATTATGTTTTATGCTGTATTCAATGTCTAAATACTGACATTTTCACCTTATTAGTGTCTTTTCATCTCATTCAGAAATCTCTAATATTCTTTGAAAAAATCATGTATACTTGGTTGGTAACAATGATGTATGACTGTTGACATATAAAATTCCACCTCAAGGGAAGCTTGAGCTCCTATAATGATTATAATGACCATATGAATCTTGCTGGGATTTTAATTTTTTCAGCTGGATTTTGATTTTGATGTTCTGCCTCATTCATTCATTCTCTTACTTTATTTATTGAACACACATTATACTCCCATACTATATTAAACACTTAGGATAAAATCATGAATCATATGTGACCATGTTCTTGGAAAGTACATGATCAGAGAAACATAGGCATGTATAAATTATAGTAGAGTATATCCGCTATGATGAATGTTTTAAGGGAGGCCTGAGAGGACATGAAGTGGGGAGTGAAAGAGTCAGTTAAGGAAAGGGAGGGTGTCTTTGAGGAAGTGGCATTGGACTTGAGCCTTCTTGGCTGAGTGAGGTCATGGGGAGAACCAGAGTGTTGGTAGAGAATAGCACTGAGAGGCATGGAAGCATGGGAAAGGAGGGCATGTTGGGGGGAAGATGAAACAATAGGTGTGGTTAGAATGTAGGGTATGGTAGGAGCAGTAACAGGACATAGTCAGGTGGTAGGTTAGACCAGATTCGTGACCATGCTGAATCATATCTCAAGTTTCTGGAGGTTGCTTAATGCTTTTGTTTGCATGTGTGTTTGTGTTTTAGCATAATGAAATGATACAATTTATTTTTGAGATTGTAACTTTTACATCATTGTAGAGGGTAGATTTGAGAAAAGAGAACTGGAGAGATGATTTGGGAGGGTGTTCCAAAGATCCAGGCGAGAGACAATGAGGGCTTGAAGTGGGCTATGGCAGCAGGGAATGGAAAGGACAAACTTCTTAACAGAAGAATTCAGTGAGTGATTGAATTCAATGGCCAAGTAGAGAGAAGCAGCTGATGAATCTAGGAGACATTGTATGAATGGCAGCACAATTTACAGAGATAGGAGGACAGGAAGAAAAACCAATTTAGGGTGGGCAGATAGCATCTACTTTTTGACCTGTTGAGTTGGAATTGGCTAGGAGGCATCCAAGCAAAGCTGCCTGGAAGGCATTTGGAAATGCAAGATGGGGGCCAAAAGAGGGAGTTTGCATTAGAAATAACAACTTGTGTAACAAACCTGCACGTTGTGTACCTGTACGCTAGAACTTAAAGTATAATAAAAAATTAAAAAAGAAAAATAATGACTTATCATGTCTTTAGGCTCCCATGGCCTGAAGAGTGGTAGATTTTTATGCACTTAAGGAAAATTCTTAAGGGCAGTATCGCTTATGCCTGCATTGCTCTTATTTCTCTCAGATATTTTCACATTTCCTAGACAAATTTTTCCATGAACATCTCTTCTGCAGCTACAGATTTTGATGCTGACTCTTTTTTTAGGCCTTAACTTGAGACCTTTTAGAGAGAGAAGAGTTTCATGTTTTATGCCATTTTGAAGTTGCAGTTCTGTGGCTAAGCATGCTTTTCTCTGTATTGTAAAGGAGAGAAGTCAAGCACATTTCTTTTGGTTTAGACATTTCAGGCAGGTGATTTCACAGATATTGTGTCTTGAAAATCTTCCCATTCTTCTCTTTATCTCATTGAGTAAATTGGAAACTTCTAATTTACCCAATGAGATAAATTTGGATTATCAATTTGAAGTTATAAAAATTCATGCTTCAGTTGCCAGCCACAGCAGCCAGTGTTGTACTTAGCCGGTGTTACTTAAAAAGGCTTTGATCATTAGTCTGGTTTTTGAATACTTGTAGTTTATTTCTTAATTGAAGAGACCATATTCTATACAGTTTCAGTATAGAATCTATAAATGTTCTTAGTTGATACAATCTCTACCATTTATCCTATAAATAGACTCTCCTGTGTCCTACTATCAAACATCTGTCAGGCCTCATTTTTCAAAGAGCTTTTGAGTGTAGAGTCAGGGGTAACATTAAATACTTAATAACCAGTATAGTCACATGTATGTGTAAGTGTTTGGATTTATTTAAAAATATACTGCTGTCTTAGTCTGCTCAGGCTACTATAACAAGCTATCAGTAAGACTGATTGGCTTACAAACAACAGAAATTTATTTCTCACAATTCTAGAGGCTGGGAAGTTCAAGATCAAGGTGCTAGCAGTTTTGAGGTTTGATGAGGGTCTACTCCCTCAGGATTCATAGAAGGCTGGCTTCTCTGTGTTCTCACGTGGTAGAATGGGGAGGGAATTCCTTGGCATCCCTTTTGTAAGGACATCCTAATCGCCTACCAAAGGCCCCACTGTTATGCCCAGACCCTTTATTCCCTGAAGAAGTCCACCAGAATCCAGAGTCAAAGCCAAGTGGCAAGGATCTTTAATGCAAGTTCGAACTTGGTCCCTCTGTTTTACAACATACAAGAGGGCCCCGAATGATGCATGTGGCCGCTCTTTATAGCCCGATGCATACAGGATATGCAAGGTTACAGAGGTACAAAGGAATTCTTTTGGTTGCAGCATTACAACTGGTAATTGGTTAATACAATTAACAGTTTTCCATTTGTTCCCGCGCTTTTAGTACCTTTGCATGTTGGCCTTTTTTAGTAAATAAACTACAAAACCGGTTATGGATCCAGGCTCTCTAGGTGGTGAACAAAACTGTGTGTGACACATGGGCAACAAGCCCTGTGAGTAGGGGTGCGAATGTTGGGCTCACGGACGTTGGGATCACAACAATAGAGCGATGTGTGTTCGACTGGGCCCAGGACTAAAGATATGTGGGGCGAGACAACAAAACTTTTGGTAATTTAGAGGCAGAGACAAGAGACGGTTCACCAATCCGTTTTTGGTCCTGGCATTACAATGTCCGGAATAGTTTTCTAGCATAACCTAATTAACCTATCGGTAGGTCCGGCCGGTCGATCTTAATACTAGGCTGAGGGCGCCGCCCGGGCTGGTCAGGGCGCCGCCCCGGCTGTGAGCCTGTGTTGACTTTCATTTCTGGTCTTTTAGTTTTTCCAGTTCATCTCTGTTCGTTCCACCCCTCCTACTACCATGACATTGGAGGTTACGATTTCAATATCTGAATTTTGAGGGGACACAGTCATTCATTATGTAGCTGCTGCCGTACAAATATATGATTCCATTCACCTATATAAGGTATATAATAGGCAAATTCATAGAGACAGAAGGTAGAATAGAGGTTACCAGGGGCTGGGGGGATAGAGAGTTATTGTTTGATGGGTGCTGAGTGTCTTTTTGGGATGATGAAATAGTTCTGCAAATGGGTAGTGATGTGGGGAGTATGCAACATTGTGAATATAGTTAATGCCACTGAATTGTATACTTAACAAATATTACCATGTATTACCTAGGTATAAAATATGCCTCATGAAAGTACTGCTCAAATTATTCATTAGATCATTTCTAAGTTATCTGTTGATACCTAGAAATTATCAGTGTAATCTTTTGTTTCATAAATCATGTCACTGTCTAAGCTCAGATGTGACACAGGGAACAGCATCAAATGCTTCCAAGCTTCTAAATTCCCCATTAAATTGACAGTCAGTTGGGTCTCTGGAACTGGTACTTTGCTATAGCTGAAAAATGATTGGATGATGCTCACCTAGAAGCCAGTCCTTCCCACATGGCCTAGGAAGAATTTGTACTTTGGCCTGCACCAAAATATCAGTACCAACCTGCCAGCTGTCACCCCTTACACATGCTCTGAAACACACGTGCCCTTGCTGCTCCCAACACCTGTGGAGTTTCAGCAGCCATGAGAAGCCACTCACATCTGTGCTGGCACCACTCCAAGGTCTATTACCTGCTTTCCTGGCTGCCACTGGTGACATAATTAGGTAGTTTGTAGTCTCAATAAATATAGGATTTCTTTTTACCAACTGGTATGGGAATATTTCAGTATTTTAACCATCAGTACATTCCATCTGAATGTCAACCCTGGTTGCATACTACAATGTACTTCTTTTTTTGTTGTTTGTTTAATAAGACAGGATCTCATTGTGTCACCTAGGCTGGAGTGCAGTGGCAGGATCATGGTTTACTGCATCCTCAATCTCCTGGGCTCAAGTGATCCTCCTGCTTTAGCCTCCCACGTAGCTGGGATTAGAGGTGTGCACTATTATGCCAGGCTAATTTCTTTCTTTTCTTTTCTCTCCTCTTTTGACAGAGTCTCACTATGTTGCCCAGGCTGTTCTCAAACTCCTGGGTTCAAGCAATCCTCTCACCTTGGCCTCCCAAAGTGCTAGGATTACAGGTGTGAGCCACTGAACCCAGCCTGCAATATACTTAAGAGTTTATAGTAACAATATTCATAAAGAGTAGCTTATAATGGCTTATTCCTTAAAGATTAACATATAGCTGGGCTTGGCCTGGATTCCATGTTGAATTCTTGTATTTTGGGTAGTTTAGAAGTATTGCTATTGGTTTTCAGATGGGGTAAAGATCATTCTCACCTTATCACAGGTTGAGGTAGAGATAATTTTTCTTGACTTCCTAAATAATCTTTCCTGAACCTTGTGGGCGGGGGTAGTGCCAAAGTTCCTGTTTAAAGTATTTTGATGTTTGATCTGGGCATAGACATACTTGTTTTGTCTCTTTTCTACATGGTATGAATAGCTTATGAGTTATGAATTTGAACCATTTTAGAAATATGAAAACTCCTCAGTTCCTTTCCCTAGAGACCTTCCTCATGGCTTCACGAATATGGATTCTTATGTGTACTATTTTACTTTAAATTCTATTAGTATCTGTATTAGGCTATTCTTGCATTATATAAATAAATACCTGAGACTAGGTAATTTATAAAGAAAAGAAGTTTAATTGGCTCACAGTTTTGCAGGCTATACAGAAAGCATGGTGCAGCCATCTGGTTGGCTTCTGGGGAGGCCTCAGGAAGCTTACAGTCATGGCAGAAGGTGAGCGGGGAACAGGCACATTACATGGCCACAGCAGGAACAAGAGAGACAGGGAGTCGGGAGAGAGGTGCCACACACCTTTAAATAATCAGATCTCATGAGAACTCACTATCACAAAGACAGCACCAAGCCATGAGCAATCCACCGTATGATCCAAACACCTCCCACCAAGTCCCACCTCCAGCAATGGGAATTACAATTCAACACTAGATTTAGGTGGGAACAAATATCCAGTGTATATCAGTATCTTTTAGAAAATCTTCTGCCCCATGTGATTTTTCTGTATGTTCATAATTCTTTGTGTTGAAAGATAAGCTCGTGTGTGTGTGTGTGTGTGTGTACAAACAGAATTAAATGAAATAGGATCTCTCATGACCACCACACCCAGCTTTTTTTTGAGTAGAGATGAGGTCTTCTGTGTTGCCCAGGCTGGTCTCAAACTCCTGGGCGCAAGTGTTTCTGCCACCTTAGTCTCCCAAAGTATTTGGATTACAGGCATAAACCCTCATGCCGAGCTGACCTTAATATTTTTGACAGAAAACATATTTCGTCAATTGGTACTCAGGTATCTAAGTCCAAGAACATTCTGGAAAATGGAAAATATTTTTAGTTCCATATTTTTTCATAATTAAATGTATGATTATTTCACCCTCCAATGAACTTATCATCTTTGGATCTCCATTTAGAAGACATTCTTTACTAAATATTTTTGTAAGAAAGATCTATTTGCGATCCTTTTTTATGTTTGGCTAAATTTAGAGGCTGTGAAATTTTAGGCCTTCTGAACTTTTTTCATTCTGTGGTTGAATGAAAATTTTCTAATTAAAAATAGGAATTCTTTAGGAATTTCATCAAAAGGTTCTTCCCACCAGTAGGAGCTATTATTCCAAAGTGAAGTTTGAGAATTTCAATTAAATCTTGCATACTATTTGAGGAACTCTCACCATTGGATTATTTCAGTTGCTCCCTTGCATTTGTAGGGAAATTTCTTAATTTCGAGGTCTTCCTGTTTGCAAGCTTTGGTTTCATAATTGCAATTTGCTAAAAGCTTTGAAAACTTAAGTGTTTTGACATTTCGTTGATTGCATTTTGATTACTTTATTAAAGCTTTCTACTTGATTTTGGAGAGAATGCAATAAATTCAGTGGATTTGTGTACAAAAGTAGATCAATACCATCATAGGACACTAGGGTTGATTTACAAAATAGTTCTACAAGTTTTCTAAAATCCAACCGATGATAAAGGAGCAAAGAGATAGAATACACACTGCCTGGTAGAGGCATGTATAAGCATATCAACTTTGCCACCAAAATGTTGTTTATAGTTGCTTTAACTGTGTGTGCATATAAACTACATAGCTATATATATTTATAGTTAACTATATATACATATATAGTTATATATAGTATACACTTACATATATAAAGTAGTTAAAAACACAATCTGCTAAACTGGTATGTATGTGTTTGTGTACATATACAGTTAAAATAACTAATGTAATGAAAAATTATAAGGCATTTACCTTATACACACACACACACACACACACACACACACACACACACAC
>NW_016809668.1:202612-208719 GCF_001698545.2 Rhinopithecus bieti
TTTTTTTTTTTTTTTTTTTTTTTTGAGTAGAGATGAGGTCTTCTGTGTTGCCCAGGCTGGTCTCAAACTCCTGGGCGCAAGTGTTTCTGCCACCTTAGTCTCCCAAAGTATTTGGATTACAGGCATAAACCCTCATGCCGAGCTGACCTTAATATTTTTGACAGAAAACATATTTCGTCAATTGGTACTCAGGTATCTAAGTCCAAGAACATTCTGGAAAATGGAAAATATTTTTAGTTCCATATTTTTTCATAATTAAATGTATGATTATTTCACCCTCCAATGAACTTATCATCTTTGGATCTCCATTTAGAAGACATTCTTTACTAAATATTTTTGTAAGAAAGATCTATTTGCGATCCTGTTTTATGTTTGGCTAAATTTAGAGGCTGTGAAACTTTAGGCCTTCTGAACTTTTTTCATTCTGTGGTTGAATGAAAATTTTCTAATTAAAAATAGGAATTCTTTAGGAATTTCATCAAAAGGTTCTTCCCACCAGTAGGAGCTATTATTCCAAAGTGAAGTTTGAGAATTTCAATTAAATCTTGCATACTATTTGAGGAACTCTCACCATTGGATTATTTCAGTTGCTCCCTTGCATTTGTAGGGAAATTTCTTAATTTCGAGGTCTTCCTGTTTGCAAGCTTTGGTTTCATAATTGCAATTTGCTAAAAGCTTTGAAAACTTAAGTGTTTTGACATTTCGTTGATTGCATTTTGATTACTTTATTAAAGCTTTCTACTTGATTTTGGAGAGAATGCAATAAATTCAGTGGATTTGTGTACAAAAGTAGATCAATACCATCATAGGACACTAGGGTTGATTTACAAAATAGTTCTACAAGTTTTCTAAAATCCAACCGATGATAAAGGAGCAAAGAGATAGAATACACACTGCCTGGTAGAGGCATGTATAAGCATATCAACTTTGCCACCAAAATGTTGTTTATAGTTGCTTTAACTGTGTGTGCATATAAACTACATAGCTATATATATTTATAGTTAACTATATATACATATATAGTTATATATAGTATACACTTACATATATAAAGTAGTTAAAACACAATCTGCTAAACTGGTATGTATGTGTTTGTGTACATATACAGTTAAAATAACTAATGTAATGAAAATTATAAGGCATTTACCTTATACACACACACACACACACACACACACACACACACACACACCCCACTATGCACTTGGTAATTTTGTAAACTATAGCTATTTTGATTAGGAGACTATCACAGTTTGGGCACAATTTCAAATTATTTCAACCCTATGTGTTTCTTAATTTAGTAAAAACCATGTTTTTACTAGGATGCTGTATTCTACATTTTGTTTTATATTTGTATTACAAAAACAAATACTTTTATTTTCAGTGATAAGTTTTTAAACTGAATTAAATTGCAACTGCAATTGCAATATTGTCAGCTACTTAAGACACAGTGAACTTCCCAAAGCTTTAGTCTAGTCTAGAGAGTGAATGAGGAAGCAAATGATTATTGGCATTTATTTAACTGACTTTTTTGAAGCATCTGATGACAGTGATTATTCAACTTTTTGCAAACCTGTGCTAATGAGTCAAGCATCCAGTTAATGGTATTGCTTCACTTTTCTTATGTGCATAAGAAATCTTGGAATTGAAATAGGTGAAATTAATTTAGGGGAACAACTATGCTGCCTGAACAAAAAGTCATGCATCAAAGAGTGATGGATTAAACACACCTTCTGCAGCTGCACATGATACACCATCTTCAGGGACCATCTTCCAAAAACAACTACCAATTTTTGAAGCAGACATTGATGCTCCTTGGGCAGATTGTGGTCATGTGGTCAGTGATGCACTGTGGCTCCAGTGGTGGGTGGTAAATGTTGACAAACATTCTTTTCAAGTTACATGCTCATCATCAATTTTCTTTTGAAATGGAAACTCAATGCTTAATTTTTCACTAAATATGTATTTTCAGTTTTTGAGCTTATTGCTGCCGGGAGGGTTCATTGCAATATTACAAAACATTACCAAAAAATAAATAAATAGTCATAGCTTTCCACCACAATATATGATAAAACCACTGTAGCAAGAGTGTTCAGACTCCTCTCTGCATGTTCTTCAGCAGGACTGACTGCAAGACCTTTATTTCCTACACACATTTTACAAATACCAAATTTGTGCTTCTCTGCATTTTCCATTGCTCCAGTTGACTGGTAAATTAGCAGCTTCATGCCTTTTGCAGTTAGGGCATGTGAGTGGTTTGGGGAGCAGCGTAGAATACTTATCCCATCACTATTTGAGATCAGGAGTAGCTGTCTGAAGCCACTGGTATGAAAATACACTTCATTTTATTAGGGAGTGCTGTGTATACTGCCCTTGCAAGTAAAGCGTCAATTGAGTTAAGATAGAAAAGTATCTAGAAAACAGCATCCGTCGAATACTAGTTGTTTCTAGATTTAATCACGTGTTACAGTGATAACTTTGTTGACAGCCGGAATGTCTCCCATACTAATAGATAAGTCCATGGCAGAAATAAGTACAAAGTGGTTTATTGTGATGTTAAACTGGAAACTAGTTAAACCATCCTAGTTTAGGTTAATGCAAATGCTAATAAAAAGACTTTTAAAATTAAAACAGCAACAGTAGGACAAATGTAATGGTCAGGATGCCACGACTATAGGTGTAAACCAAGACTGTTTCTACCAGCTGGGACATGTGATTGTGCTAATTATCAGTAATCCTCCCTAGAAGGTTGATGTTGCCACTCCCTTTACGTGGGAAGAAATTGAGGCTCAGCCAGTTTAAATACCTTATCGAGGATCAGATAGCTAGTAAAAAAAAAAAAAAAAAAAAATCTGTATGATTCTGAACGTTTATCCCACTGTAAGAGGGATATAGTGGCCATTCTAGTATCTGAAAACCTTAAGTATAGAATGAAGATACAATGTTAAAGAATATATAGCTCCTCAATAATTGCTGATATTTTAAAAAACATTTAAAATACACGTAAAGGCTCCTTATGGAGCCTTTATGTTGTATGCAAGATAATTACATAAGAGGTTAAATTTTGAAGATTTTTGCAGAGAGGGCATCATGGAGCTTAGAGGCTCAGTGGTAGAAGTGAGGGAGGCAGTCTCCCAGGGACAAAGTCAGGAGGTGGTAGCCAACCCTGAGTGTGAGAGAGCTGAGATATGAAGGGCTTGCCTTGTAAGTTTGCCCAGAAAGTACTGAAGGGCAGGTCAGTTGGTCAGAGGAAAAGTAAATTAGGTTATCTCCACTATTAAGCAGGGCTTTGGAAGGAGAGTGAGGGTCTTGTATTCAGAGTTCAAAGGAAAGACACCCCAAGACACTAAGGAGGAGGCTAGTTGATTGGAGTTTTTGCTTTTCCCTTTTATTAATCAACATATTGTAACTGAGACCGTCATTTTGTTCAGAATCCTGAACCCTCCAAGCCAGACCAGCCTAGTTCTCAATGCTATGAACACAATGACATGTTTCTGTCTTACTCCTCACAGGCAGCACGGTAGTGGAAACCTGAGGCCCTTTCTCATCTTTCTTCTCCAGGACTGACAGGATCAGTTCCTGGATGTGTCTCCCGCGCTTCCCACAGCAACGCGCGCGCTAGTGTGTGGCTTCCATCTCTTTGTAAAGATAGCCAGGTCGATTTCCAGGTCTGTGACGTGATTTCCTGAAAAGCTTGTAAATGTAGAACCACTCTTTGATTTGACAGCAAAACATGGAAAAGCAGGCTCCACCTCAAATTGTGTTACATGTTATTACCATAGTGCTTTTTTTTTTTTTTTTTTTTTTTTTGAGACGGTGTATCGCTCTGTCACCCAGGCTGGAGTGCAGTGGCCCAATCTTGGCTCACTGCAGTCTCTGTCTCCTGGGTTCAAGCAATTCTCGTGCCTCAGCCTTTGAAGTAGCTGGAATTACAGGCATGCGCCACCACTCCCAGCTTATTTTTTTGTATTTTTGGTAGAGATGGGGTTTTATCATGTCTGGAACTCCTGGCCTCAAGTAATCTGCCTGCCTCAGGCTCCTAAAGTGCAGGGATTACAGGCGTGAGCCACTGCATCTGGCCTGTGTTCTTGAATTTTTAGAGAGACTTCAAAATTATATTTAAAAACAGAAAAGAAAAAACATAGTACAGTATTTTACAGTGCAATAGTACTAGAAAAAACTTACATACCTACCACCTAGAATTAATATAAATTCCATTTTGTTACATATTTTATTAAAAAATTAAAGATAGTAGGGAAGTCCTCTTTGAACTTTTCCAAATCCTATTCCCATCCTTTCCCAGAAGAAACTGCTACTGTGAATTTCGTGAGTTTCCTTCCACCTCTCTTTTTATACTTTTATCAAATATGTGTATGATTGTATATATTTTAAAATGTAAATATTTATATAAATTTTATATATTATATGTACTACATAAAGCAACCTGTAAATATGTCACACTATAGTTTTATGATCTCTCATGCTGATACATAAGAGAACTGGTTCATGAATTTTAATGGTTGTATAATATTTCCATCATACAAATATATCAGAGTTTATGCATTTCTCTACTGATAAACATATTAGATTTACACCCATCAGAGTCACAGCTGAAAATAGATGGCACACTCATGCTGGGTAACTGGGGTGAATTTAATAAAAGGACTATTTACAACTATGTGGGTAATGTTTCAATATAACAAACACTATAACAAATATTGCATGTAATATAAAGGCCCCATAAATGCAATGTCCCAGGGAAGCAACAATACACCTATTACCACCCCTAGGCTTGACCCAGGGTTATTGTTTCCTAGAGAGAGCTGTCTAGAGAGGCCTCACACAAGTCATGGTCTTCATAAAGATGCAGCTACCTCCTCAAGATTCCTCTAAAAGAGAAGGTGAAAGCAAGCACCTTGATGGCATTCTCTTCCTTCCCTCCATCTTCCTGGTGGAGCATCCCATTGGATAGGTGAACTCGCCTGGAACACAGGGATCAAGGGACTCCTTAGGGATTAGCTCCTGGGGCACAGGGCATCATGGAGAGGGATGAATTGTGGATCTGGAAGGGTAAAGAGATGAGTGGCAGATGGTTGTTTCATATACTCTGCTGCCGTAGACAGTGCTTCAGGGCGATTTTTGTCGTGAATCCCCATGAGTCTTCCCAGAGTTACTCCAGAGTGTCCATGTAGAAGTGGAGTTGCCTAGTCTTTGGCATACATTTTTTTTTTTAACTTTCTGCGTATTGCCATCTTGTCCTCCCAGGTGGTTGTATTCTTACTAGCTCTCCAGGGGAGTTTCTTTCTCCCACATCCTAACCATGCTATTTTTGCCAAAATGGTGAGTTTTAAATTGTATCATAACATGGTTTTAATGTACGTTTCCTTGCTTATCTATGAGGCTGAATTCTTTTCTCTAGGTTTCTTGAATATTCTTTTATTTTCTTGTGTTTTACTGTTGATAACCATTTTTTTTTTTTTTTTCTATTGGGCTGTTTGTCTCTTACTGTTCTGGAGGAATTCTTTATATAATTAGGATGCCAATCCTTTACTTCTAATATATGTTGCAAATATTTTCTCCTAGTCTGTGGCTTATCTTTTAATTTTATGATATATTTGGTTCGAATATTTTATATTTTATATAGTCAATGTTATCAGTTTTTTCTTTTTTCTGTTTTTAGAGACAGGGTCTCACTCTGTCACTGAGACTGGAGTCCAGCGGCATGATCATAGCTCACTGCAGCCTCATGTTCTTCCACCTTAGTCTCCAGAGTAGCTGGGACCATAGGCATGCACCACCTTGTCCGGCTAATTTTTTAATTTTTTGTAGAGATTAGGTCTCGCCAAGGTTGGGCTTGAACTCCTGGGTCTGAAGCAATTTTCCCATATCAGACTCCTGAGTTGCTGGGACAAGAGGTGTATGCCTCCATGCCTGGCTAATTTCTTTCTTTTCTCTTTTCTTTTCTTTTCTTTTCTTTTCTTTTCTTTTCTTTTCTTTTCTTTTCTTTTCTTTTCTTTCTTTCTTTCTTTCTTTCTTTCTTTCCTCTTTCTTTCTTTCCTCTTTCTCTTTCCTCCTCTCTTTCTCTCTCTCTTCCTCTCTTCCTCCCT
>NW_016809668.1:212963-217573 GCF_001698545.2 Rhinopithecus bieti
TTCCTTCCTTCCTTCCTTCCTTCCTTCCTTCCTTCCTTCCTTCCTTCCTTCTTTCCCTTCCTTCCTTTCCTTCTTTTCCTTCTTTTCTTCCTTTCTTTCTTTGCTTTTCTTCCTTTTCTTTTCTTTCTTTTTTGTAAAGATGGAGTCTTGCTATGTTGCCCAGGCAGGCCTTGAACTCCTTTGCTCAAGCAATCCTCCTGCCTCAGTCATCCAAAGTGCTGGGATTACAGGTGCGAGCCACCACATCCAGCCTCATTTTTTTCCTTTAGGACATATTTTAGGTCCTACTTATGAACAAATTCCTACCCTGAAATAATAAAATATTCTTATGAAATATTTTTCTGAAAGTTTTATTTTTTAACTTACAGGACTTTAATCCATTTAATAATTTTTTGTTTACATCTAGTTGATTTTTTTATTATGGAAAATTTAGTTATTCCAAGACAGTTTACTAACTAGTCCATCACTTGCCTTCTAGTTTATGATGCCTTTGCTCTCATACCCAGGTTCTCATACAAGTATAGAATTGTATCTGTGCTTTCTAGTCTGCTGCGTTGACTTAAAAAAAATGTTCCTGCCTAGATACTACCATGTTTTTATTCATTTATTTATTTTTAAGACAGAGTTTTGCTCTGTCGCCCAAGCTGGAGTGCAGGGACCACAGGCACCCACCACCACGCCTGGCTAATTTTGTGTAATTTTTGTATTTTTAGTAGAGGTGTGGTTTCACCATGTTGGCCAGGCTGGTCTTGAACTCCTGGACCCAAGCCATCCACCCACCTTGGCCTCCCAAAGTGCTGGGATTACAGGCATAAGCCACCATGCCCAGCTGCTACCATGTTTTAGCAACTATAATTTAAATCTGTATGCTATGGGATAATAAATCTTATCTGGGAAACAGTTTCTCTCTCTTCCTCCTTTCCCTCCTCCTCCTTCAGAATGTCCTAGCTTTATTTGGACCTTGACTCTTTCATATGAATTTTATAATCAGTTTGTCAATTTCCATAGTTTTTTAAATTGGAATCACACTGACTGTTTACCTTCATTTAGGTAAAAATGACATCTTATGATACTGCCAACCAAAGCTGCCCACGGAGAAAGATTTGTCACATGACACATTGTATTGCTAGAAGTTCAAGTTCTCACTGCTGCTGTTGATGCTCAGCTGTCACAAGGACGTTTGTTCATTTATTTTTTGATGCTACAACCCTTGATTAAACAAGAGCATGCTTTATGCCTGGTAAATAGGCTATCCCATAACTTCCCCACCAGCAATGCTACCCTTAGAGAGTTCACACTCTATTGGCAGAACATTGGGAGATTTTGCTGAGAAGGGAACAATTGAGCTTGTCCCTATTTATTAAAAGATATAAGTTTCCAAGGAGAGAACAGAAAACTAGCTTTACAAGAGCAAAGTGCTTTTGACCCAGAAATTTCATTTGTGGTAATTTGTCCTACAGATATATGTGTTCACAAAGACTTACACATGAGGATATTCATTCATCATCATTCCTAAAAGCAAAATAATAAAAACAATCAAAGTGCCCATCATTATGGGACTGGTTTAATACTCCGAAAACTGTCACAAGTATTAAGTGTTTATGTACTGATTTAGAAACATATAACATTAAATTTGAAAAGAATAACCTGAAGGCTCAGAATAATACATGTGGAAAGAAAAAGGATATGCTTATACGTGCATGAAAAAAGTCTGAAAGGTTACTGTTTCAGTTATCCATTGATGCAAAACGAACCACCCCAAAGCTTAGTGGTTTAAACAACCCATTTTTTATGCTATTGATTTTGTATGTGAGGAGTTTGGGCAGGACACAGCTGGGGAGGCTTGTCTCTGCTCCGGCATGACTGGAATCTCAGGTGAAATAGCTTATATAATTGGAAATGGCTGGTCTCCTTGAAGGGGCCATATGTCTGGTTGTTGGTTGGATCCCTTAATTCTTTTCTACATCTCATGCCTATTTAATATGGCTCCTTTGTTCATGAGTCTGGAGCCTGGGCTGGGATAGTTGAAGGGTCTGGGGCTGACTGAGGCAATCTCTCTGTCTCCTTGCCTCTATTTTTTCTATCTCTCTAGTCTGTCTATAGCCTCATGTAACATCTTCATGTGGCTAGCTTGGACATTTTTACAGCATGGCAAGAATGCTGTAAGGAAGGGTAAATGGCAGCTTGCTTCTCCTAGAGTAAGCATTCCAAGAGGCCTAGGCAGAAGCCACAAAGCTTTTTGTTACCTGGCCTTGGATGTTCTGTAGCATTATTTCTGCCAAAATATATTGATCATGCAAGTCACTAAGGCCAGCCTAGGTTCAAGGAATTAGAAGCTATCTTAATGGTCGAATGGCAAAGAATTTGCAGCCATCATTAATCCAATTCAGATATATAAGAAATTTGTTAATAGCAATTGTCTGTGGCATATTAGACTTATATTTCATTGCATATTTTTGAATGATTTAATTTGAACAAAATGTCATTATCATACCTACATGACATTTTCAATGGGAAAAGCAGCTTCCAAACCTAGTTACTGATAAAAAGCTCAAGGGGCATGGAATTGTGTAACTTGGTGAGGCATGGAAGGAATCATGCTTGATTATTTAATTGTTCCTAAGTGTGCCTATGAAATATTTGCTGTCTTTTCTGTATAAGGTAGTTTGAGCCAGAGAAGTAGGGGAAGCAGAAGACCAGAGTTTTAGTCTAAGTTAACAACCTTAAGTTCTAGAAAGGGGAAAAAAATTAAACACAGGTCTGTTTAGAGTTTTCACATAAAATGGAAATCACTCTGTACAGGAAAGGTTCATGTTTCCTGAATTTCTACTTCTTCCAGTTCAGCTATTTGAAGATGTTGGACCTGGAGTCTGTCAAGCCAAAGGTGAAAAGGTACTGGGCTGCTCTTGAACTCCAGAGGCCCCTTGGGAAATGTAATGGTAACATCCAGCTTGCAAGATAGGAGTTAAGTGCAAATGGATGTGGCCCCAATTAAAAATAATGAAGAAAAAGGTAAATGTACACATACACATGTATATATGTGTATATTTGATCCTGTGTGTGTATATGCTATATCATGTGCATAGAAAGCTATTGAAAGACTTAATGTGTTGCCTTGAATATACATGCCATGACTTTCTTTTAATAATACAGAAGGTCCTGCCTTTCATCTGAATTCAAAGCCCATTCTCTGTGGCCTTACGGTTTTGGGTAGCCTTTCAGGCTGTTGCATCGACTAAGTGGCTCATCTCTTCTAGGAACCCAGAATAGGAGAATCTACTGTCAGCAAAGGAAAAGGAGGGGTTTTGTTCTGATGATTTGCTTGGTTTGCTGAGGCCTAAAGCTCATTTCAAATTTAGGATTGTAGTTCTAATCTTACAATTTAAAATTCTAAGAAAATTCCAAATTTAGGACTGTAGTTAAAGTAGTCCCCCCTTATCTGTGGTTTCACTTTCAGCAGTTTCAGTCACCCATGGTAAACTACGGTCCAAAACATTAAGTGAAAACTCCAGAAATAAACAATTCATATGTTTTAAATTACGCCAATTCTGAGTATCATGATGAAATCTTGCTCCTTCCTCCTTCGTCCTACCCAGGTCATAAATCCTCCCGTTGTCCTGTGTATCCACACTGTAGATGTTATCTGCATGTCAGTCACTCATTAGCCATTTCAGTTATTAGATTAACTGTTGTGGTATTGTTCTACTTTATTATTATTGTTGTTAATCTCTTACTGTATCTAATTTATAAATTAAATTTTATCACAGTATGTATGTTTAGGAAAAACATAGTATATATAGGGTTTCATTCTATCCATGGATTCAGGTATTGGGGTTCTTAGGATATGTCTCCTGGGGATAAAGTGGGACTGTTGTGTAATATGTTTTGAGCTTCTAATTTATGTTGCTTTATTCAATTTCCCTTTTAGTCACATTTTTTTTTAAATCTGAAAGCTTTCAAAGGAAAAAATAGTTCTGAAATTATTCACTGACGTTCTTGTAAATGACAACCAAATACCGTGGAAAAATCTGAATAGTTTATTTTTTAAATCCAAATATGCACAATTATCCATGGAACTAATATTATGCAATCAAATACTTTATTTAACAGAAATGTACATTTTTCATAAATACATCTTACCTTGTAGTGCTTTTTGAAGTGACTGTAAGACCTTCTTTGGAGGTCTTCTTTGGTAAATGCCATCAGTGTTTTGCAGAGAGATGATCTAAGTCTCATGATCAATTACCTACATGCAAAGAATAGTTTGAACACTGAATTTTGATCTTTTCTGTTTTGTTGTACTACTTAATATAATAGTATTGATAGTATTATTAATAAGGTATTGAGAGTATTAAGAGAGTTGGCAATATTGTTGGCAGTGTCCTCTTCTTTTGACATGTAACAGTTAGAAATTCTAAAGAGCTTTCATTTGATTTCAGCAAATAAAAGACTTAAAGAGGCCGGGCGCGGTGGCTCAAGCCTGTAATCCCAGCACTTTGGGAGGCCGAGACGGGTGGATCACGAGGTCAGGAGATCGAGACCATCCTGGCTAACACGGTGAAACCCCGTCTCTACTAAAAAATACAAAAAACTAGCTGGGCGAGGTGGCG
>NW_016809668.1:217749-296775 GCF_001698545.2 Rhinopithecus bieti
CTCAAAAAAAAAAAAAAAAAAAAAAAAAAAAAATTAAAGAAAATAACAAAGTTAGTTCCACAGTAAACCACCTTATGCTTGGGAAGCCCGGGTGACTGTAACTATTTCAGTAGGTTTGGGTGCTGACTCACCTGAAGGGCTATAGGATGACTCAGTTTTCCTGCTCTGTCTCTTTCTTTGGACTTCTGGAAAGCCTTCTCTGTATGTAGCATTATTTCTGTCACATTCTATTGATCATGCAAGTCACTAAGGCCAGCCTAGGTTCAAGCAATTAGAAGCCATTTTAATGGTAGAATGGTAAAGAATTTGCAGCCATTGTTAATCTGACTCAGATATATAAGAAGTTTGTTAATAGCAATTGTGTCTGGAGATGAGCTCAGGGGGTCTGGGATATTAGATAGACTTATATTTCATTGGGGCTATTGCCCTGCCCTGGTTTGAATATGAAAGTTAAGTATTTCATTCATGGCTATTCTTTCCTCATTAGCTTGCAAGAATTAAAATCATCCTACTTTGGTGCCTGTTAATTGTTACTGCTAACATGTATAATGAAATGGCAATAGCTATCTGATGATTCAGAATATATATATACTTTCCTAGATTTTCATGAATTGGAAAACATGGAATTAAAAATGCTCCAGTGTTGTCAATTTTAAATAGGAAAACTGATATTAGAAAGATTAATTGAATTTAAAAAAAGGATGGCTATAGATATAAACTTATTTTGAAGATCAATAAAATGTTCCAAAATAACTCACAAACCCATGTACCCTCAGTCTGAGAAACGCAGCTGGAGAATCAGAGCCTAGAGGAGCCCATTGGAGTTGCCTCCCCAGAATTCTGTCCAGAAACCCTTTCTGACTTCCAGAGACTGCTGCTGTTGCTTCTTCCCTTAGCCCCTATTAGCAGCATCCTATTACTGCTAATTAGCATGGCTTGGAAGCCAAGGGACTCTGACAGACGCCACCACCGAGGTGTGGACACCATCATTGCCTTATAGCTTTTTGGGCTTCTGATACCTCCACCCTCAAGCTTTTTCACCATCTCTACTGCTTCAGCTGCTGTTCTCACAGTAGCCTAATTTTTGGCTCTCTATGGGTCAATCTCCAAAGGTAAGGGAAGTGATAAATCAGGTGGGACCTTTGTTCCCCACTGTAGTGGGTTGAATAGCATCTCCCCAAATTCACGTCCCCTTAGAACCTCAGAATGTGACCTTATTTGGAAAAGGGGCTTTGTGAATTGTGAATGTAATACTGAATTAGAATTGACCCTAAATCTGATGACTGGTGTCCATGTAGGAAGAGGAGTAGACACAAGAGATGCAGAGAAGAAGGCTTTGTGAAAATAGAGGTGGAGATTGGAGTGAGTTAGCTACAAGCCAAGAGATGCTAAGGGCTACTGGGAATCACCTGAAGCTAGGAAGAGGGGAGGAAGAATCCTTTTCTAGATCCTTCAGAGGAAGCATGGCCCTGCCAGTGTCTTAATTTCAGACATCTATCCTCCATGACTGAGAGAGAATAAGTTTTTGTTGTTTGAAGCCTCCCAGTTTGTGGTAATTATGACAGCCATAGGACACGAAAACATCCTCCTACAAAATATATTATTCTTACTCTTGTCTTTTCTCCACATGGTTTTCCTTCTAGTCCTCTTTGTAAATGTCTCTACTTCTTCCAATTGTGTCTTTAATCATTTTACCTCTTTCCATTCAAACCCTACTATTTAAGAAGGGATGGTTACATTCCAGCTGCGGAATGCAAGTCACCCTTTCACGTAAAACCCCCTTGAGTTTCTATTACAGCAGTGTGGTATTTCACAATACGGAACAACAGGTTCCCAATAAATGATGTTATAATGTGTCTTTCCACAGACACACAGATGAGATAACGGGGAAAAGAAGCAACTTGTAGAAACATTCCCTCCATCCTGGGAAACACTTAGCAGTCTTGATTATCAAAGGCACAAGTTTTGTGAGCAAGTTTATCATTATTTTAGTTGACATTTTTCTTCCAAGAAAAATTTGTGGAGTGCTGACAATGTCTTAGGCTGGGTCCCAAGCCAAAATAACTTGCTTATCTCTGGATGAGGAACAGCTCATTAATTGGGCAGTGGACAAAATGTTCTTTTCCTCTATTTGTCTTTAATTACATTAATTAGCTTCCATTTCTATGGCATGGTATGCTTTGTGTATGACACATACCAGGGAAGTTCAAGTAAGGTGATTTAAAAATTGGATTTATGTATTAAAACCAAACCCAAACCCAAACCTGTATTTCTTCCATGCCAAAGAAAGAAAAACAAGCCTTAAAAATTACATTGGAGACCATGTGAGATCTTGTCTGATATAAGCAATATGTAACATTACAGAAAGATAACCCTATTAAATTCCATGGGAAGTGTGGGCCCGTTATAATTCCCGGCAGTAGTTGAGAAAATCCGTGTCATTTGGGTATTAATGCTGTCATACCTTAAATCAAGACCCTATAAGTATTGAGTTGAGTCTCTGACAAGTATTTCCAGATTTTAGAGCCTTTCTGAATCAATGTCTTTTCTAATATTGTCCTAAAGTTTCCTGCCTGAGGGAATAGTAATTTAATATAATTACTACTATAATATAGTATTATTTTTATTTGCCAATATAAATTCTGTATGTAGTTTGAAATGTAAAAGGAAACTTAAAAGGATTTCTAAATATTTTGAATATGTTTGACTTAAATGCTCAAAGACGGCAAACTAAAAGTTAAATTTGTGCCTAGAATTTTGCTGAACAGCATTTAGATTTTATTTGATTAATGCCATTTGTCACATAATATGACTTATTGTACTTTTTTCTCATCTTCTTTTGCATTAGAGGTCAGCTACTTTTGGCGTTTTTGTATGATTAAAAGTTTAGTTGATGCTACAGAAATAGATGATACACTCCTTCCTCTACCCACAGCTTTACTGGGTATTTGAAATATATGAAAATCCGGTTAAATTTTTAATCTGATTTTTTAATTTTTATTTTTAACAGAATCTCACTCTGTCACCCAGGCTGGAGTACAGTGGTGCGTTTTTGGCTCACTGCAACCTCTGTCTCCCAGATTCAAGTGATTCTCCTGCCTCAGCCTCTCAAGTAGCTGGAATTATAGGCACCTGGCACCATGCCTGGCTAATTTTGTATTTTTAATAGAGACAGTGTTTCACCATGTTGTCCAGGCTGGTCTCAAACTTCTGATCTCAGGTGATTCACCCACCTTGGCCTCCCAAAGTGCTGGGATTATAGGTGTGAGCCACTGCACTCAGCCTTGACATTTTTTAAAAAAGTATATTTTCTTCTTTCTTCTACCCTGACCCCTGCATCCTGTCCTAGAGTATGACTTACTCAGTTTGATTTTCCAAATCTGATCTGATTTATCCATAAAATGGGTTTTTATGACCTTCTTCCAATAATGATTTGGGCACTGCTTACCTTTGAAGTCTATCCCTAGGAGTCCCTGAGAGAAAGGGTGGTGTATTAGTTAGGATTAATTTCAGATGGGACAGAGAGCCCAAAGTTATAGTAGCTTAAATGTGATGTAAACATGTATTTCTTCTTACCAACACTGATGATCCAAGGCTGGTTTCTGGCTTCATGATCCTTAGTTCCTTCTTTCCTGGGTTTCCATTGTACTATTTTGAACACACGGTTCCAGGTTTGGTCCAGATGGCTGCTCTAGCTCGACTATCATGGCTACATACACTTCATCCAGTAAGAAGGGACAAAGTGAAAAAGGAGGGCATGACCCTCCCATGGAGGACACTTGCTACAAACTGTAAATACTATGTCTGCTTGCATCTTATTGATCAAAACTTAGTCACATGGATATGTCAGCTGTGGGGGACACTGGGAAATGTAGTCTTTATTCCATGTTGCTAATTTCCCAGCTAAGGACTTGAGATTCTACACTGTGAAAGAAGGAGAGAAATAATATAAGAATAACTAGCATTCTTGGTTATTGTTATAGAAAGAAAAGTCAGAATGCCTTAGAGAATGTCTCAAACTCCACCATTGACTGTGTGATCAAACTATTGTCAGAATCCTGCTTTGGGTCTTAGTTTCTAGTCATCATTCATTGTATAAACAGCAGTTGATCTCTTCTTTGTGCGCACCACTGTTCCCAGTATGGGTGGGTAGGAAAGCATGCAACATTGTCTTTTTCCTTAATTACTGATAACCGAGTGGGCAAGAAAGATGTTCTTTTCTCACTGTTCCTGTATTCATTTGCCTTTTTAACATCTCAGTCTTTTTAACATTTCATCTCATCACTGCCTGCACTTATACTTTGTAGATTTCATTTACATTTTCCCAGAGCGCTTCCTTTCCATTCCACATCAGCAGCTTGCAAAGTGCCTGGCATGTAGTAAATGCTCAGTGAACAGTAACTATGTCAGGTCTCTGGACTGTTCACCCATTTTTCCTCCCTTACCCTAAATTAATGTGATTCTGGGTCAGTTGTAGAATATTTTGTTAAGATTATATAGTTCTGGAAATATACCAGTTCAGTCAGTCTAGAAAATTGTTTTGAAAATATACTGTAAGCCACTTAATTTTCCTGTGTACCATTTATCTACCTTGGAAATTTAGAATTTTTGAGGCAGTTTAGCACAATATCTCCACAGGGACTTTAGAATCACTTGGTTCTAGGTATATACCTGGGCTCTACCAAGTAATTACTATGTGGATTTGGACAAGCTTTTAATTTTTCTGAGCCTGTCTTTTCACCTAACAGGTAAAATAACTTTTCATGGATGTTGTGATTATTATTATTATTTTTGAGATGGAGTTTCACTTTTGTTGCCCAGGCTGGAGTGTAATGGCACAATCTCGGCTAACCACAACCTCTACCTCCCGGGTTCAAGTGATTCTCCTGCCTCAGCCTCCCGAGTAACTGGGATTACAGGCATATGCCACCACACCTGGCTAATTTTGTGTATTTTTTAGTAGAGATGGGGTTTCTCCATGTTGGTCAGGCTGATCTCGAACTCCTGACCTCAGGTGATCTGCCTGCCTCAGCCTCCCAGAGTGCTGGGATGACAGGCGTGAGCCACTGCACCAGGCCTATTTTTAAGAGAGATAATGAAAGGTGGTGGTGAGGTACACTTGCCATTTGACTGTTGTCTTTGTGTTCCAGAAGTTTTTAATGATTATATTCAGTTTGCTGATTTGATTTCAGCCCCAGATTCATTTTTATGTGGAGCAGGCTTTGCTGCTGTGTGAAGCACCGGGGTGAAAATGAGCCCACTCTGGGGACTTTCTCTCTATTTGCCTGTGGCCCTTTAATCTGAAGGCCTTCCCCATTTCTGCCCCATCTAAGGGAGTGGCAGGGGACAGCAGCATGGTGTGGTCACCACAGCTCTAGCCCCTCCTGAGAACCCCAAGAATCTGGGTTCCTTTTCAGAACTCCCCGGGGCCATAAGCTTAGACTACAGTAGAATTCTCATGCTCATCCAAAAACATAGTAGCACTCACTTTTGTACAGAGCTTTGTGGTGTAGAGACACATTGACTTGCAGCAGGGAGATTTGATTATCTTTACTATCAAGATGAGCAAAAGAAAAAAGAGTTGCTTAGAGGTCGAACAACCTAGCTAGGGATTGAGGGTCAGAGCTGGAGATTGGACTCACATGTCCTAATTCCAGTTCCACATTATGAGGCTATGTCTTGATCTTCCCTCGGCTGACCAGGGTAGAAACGACAACCCAGACTTACCAGACTTAGTTTAAACCTACCTGAAGGGCTATAATGAGACCACACTCTAAAACTGGGAGGGCAAGGAAGCCTTGCCTTAGAAATTTACCGTTGACTGTGAATTGACTTCCCTGTGAATATCACAGGGTACCTTTTGAACACTTTCCTGTCAGTTTTACATTTTTTATCTCTGGTTTTGTGCACAGTATCAAGTGTTATTTTCTGTCTATGAAAGTAAGCCCTAGTTCGGGTGAATTTTCTGGCATTTCTCATCTCTCATTACTGTGCTTTACCTTATACAACCAGTGTTAGAGCAAAAATCCAGGGCCTGCTAGCTATGTGTAAAGAAAACTTCTCATTGAGAATGTTATCTGAATCATTAATAGCTGTGATTGTGTGAGATCCTGGAACCAAAGTGCTTCAAGTTCAGAACTTCCAAGTTCTAGATCTGTTTATAAGCTTCTTTGTGGAAATTCACTGGACCAATTACATTATTTCCCCCATATGATATCTTTAAGCTTATGATTTCTGATATAGTTGTATATATTTTAAAATTTCAAGTATGCTTTCATCTATTTTCCTTAATATGTCAACTTCTTTTCCTTTGAAGACAACTTTGCACAGCGTGAAGTTATTTCATGGGTTGAACAGTGAGTGACATCATACTCAAAGTACATGGCCTTGTTGCCAAGTTTCCTGGTGAAGTAATTGTCAGTTGGTATTCAAGGAGCCACATCAGTTGAAACTATTTCTCATGATGTCACCCTGTGTCAGGGCTTGGGGCCAGGAGATAGGATTCCCTCTGACCTTCAGGGCACTAAAACTTGCACTTAGCTACCTTTTGGCAAAATGCCCTTGAGATAAGTAAATGAGATTTAGAGGTTCATTTGAACAATTCCATTAAAGTCCTTTTTTTATTTTTAGTTTATGATAAGTGACCCAATTATATCTAGCTCCCTTTCTGAGGCTAAAGTTTCTTTCATTTTATTCTGAAAAATTTCAAACGTACAGAAGTGTCAAAACAATTTGAAATCTTAGCTCTCCCTGCATAAATTCTATAGTTAATGTTTTACCATGTTTGCTTTATCACATATTTATTTACCTATTTATCCCTTTATATGGTTGGAGTTTTAAAACATAGATACTAAAGAAGGCTAGCTATTAGAATGTGGACATTTTGAGGGGAAAATTAGAGCACAGCTAGTAGTCATTCAGGAAGACATTTTATTAGAGAAAGAGCTGTTTAAAGAAAACAATTGTTAAAGTAATAAAAGTTGGCAGGAGGGTGGTTCAAATTGAGATTAAAGGTGAGACAGTATTCCAAATGAAAAACAGTAGGGAATCAAGAGAAATCAATGAGTTTTTAGGAAGTTTTAGACTCTGACATCTGCATGTTGTTGATTCTAAAAGGATAGACCTTCAATTCTGGAAGCCTGAGTTCTAGCAGCTTCCTGTTTTTTAATACAGGTCACTTCATTACGTAACATCAAGTAGTGCAGACTGAGATTCGAATTGAAGGCCACTAAACTGTAATAGGCCTCTGTCCCTCTAGCCTAACAGAAATTTTTGTTAGTAGATCCCTTCATTTTTTGTGGTTGTTGAAAGATTCCCAGGAAGAAAAGAATTCTAACCCCATCTCCTCATTTTACTACTTAAGAGCCAAATTTTTTAAAAACAGAATCCTCAGTGACAGCTGGAATCGTCCTGCTGGTTCTCACTTTCCAATTCTCCTCAATTATATTTAGCTGTGCCTTTGACATGCTAATAGATTTATGTCTCTCAAATTATTGTTTTTTTATTTAGTGCAATATGTGGCACAAATTAGACAAAATTTTACAAAGCATGGTAAACTGAAAAGGAAAAACAAAATTGTGAAAACCTTGTTTCCTTGACCACCCTGCTGTTTGAAGATTGACCAAAAAGTGTCCAAGGTTAGTTATTAGTAACACACTATACATAGAAAAATAAATCCTTCTGGGTAGTAAAATATTTCATTGGTCACTTCATGAAACACCATGTGCTGTGTAGTTAAAAGTGACTGCTATCTTGCTCATAAGCTATGTCATTCCTGTGTCGTCCTTTCCTCTACGGTTACTGCTGATTTTAAAACTCTTTATTTACTGAAACTATATATTCTCCAAACCCTACAAACAATATTCTACACTGTAGGATTCTACTTATGTAACATTCTTGAAATGACACAATTATAGCGATGAAAACAAATTAGTGGTTGCCAGGGGTTAGGGAGAGGGGAACAGTCAGGAGGGGGCAACACAAGGAATCCCCGTGGGGTGACAAAACTGTTCTGTGTCTTGCCAGGAGTGGTGGGTACATGAACATGCGCGTATAACAAAACTGTGTTTAACTAAATATACACATATGTACACACAAATTAGTGTCAGTAAAACTGTGGAAATCTGAATAAGATAGGTGAATGGTATCAATGTTAATGTCTTTGTTATGCTCTTATTATAGTGCTAGAAGATGTAACCATTAAGGTAAACTGGGTAAAGGGCACGTGAGATTTTTCTATGTTGCTTCTTATAACTACATGTGAATCCACAGTGATCTAAAAATTAAAGTAGTTTTATTTAATGACTTTCTTTTGGGGAAAACTATCTTGTTTAAAAACAGCATTTAAGCATTTACTTCATCTGGATTTCATTTTTTGTTTGTTTGTTTGTTTTAGTTTTTTTTTCTGAGACAGAGTCTTGCTCTGTCGCCCAGGCTGGAGTGCAATGGCGTGATCTTGGCTCACTGCAACCTCTGTTTCAGGCTGGTCTTGAACTCCTGGCCCCTAGTGGTCTACCTGCCACAGCCTCCTAAAGTGCTGGGATTACAGGTGTGAGCCACTGCACTCAGCTAGATTTATTTTTTATCTAGTACTTTTACAATGACAATAACATATAATGGACAACATGGAAATGAAATAGAACAAAGATAGAGTAAAACTTAATTTTCTTCAAGCTTGTAATTTATATTTGTTTTCTATCTATTTTCTGGCATATATTTCAGTAGAAGAGTTTCAGTTTTTCTCCTATGAACATTTAAAGGGAGAAAATAGGCTTGTACCAGAATAAAAGCAAACGACTTATTTTTACAAAGGAAGAAGGAATATGATACAATCCAAATTTAGCATATTTTGTACTTCGTATCTCTAGAGAATATACTTATATTAAATACCGATGAATTATTATAGACCATCAAGGCATGCATATTGATTTCATTGATTAAATACTGAATTTCTGGCATTGTGGAATAAAAAGTATTCTATCAATGTTAATTACTAACTGATGTGCTATATTTAGGCTGATCTTTTAAAAAATTTAAAGCAATCACATGGTTTATTATTTTAACTTTATTCATTAGAGACAAACCAAACCAACCAAGTCCTTATAAAGATTTCTGTGGTATCCTTAAAGAAAATTCCCTCATACATGATAAACTGGGATATTCAGAGTTTTGACGATTCCTATGACTAAAAGGAAATTATTTTCAGACTTCCAACTAAATTGGGCTTGAATAATTGATTCTGTGAGCTGGAGGCCCCAAGGGCATGTAAGTACCCATCCAAGTAAGTGCGGTTGACTGTTTCTCCAGGTTATGACGATGCTGGATTGCTTTGGTCTACTCAGAACTCTCAGATATCCCAGTCCTCTGAGTGATGGGATTCTACATCCCAGAAGTAAAGCCAGGCAGCTTTTTTGCTGATGATGGCACATCTACTAGCCAGGGACTATGGCCTGTTCCAGTCACTTGGGTCTTCCCTACTTTGTTCTCCTGCCAAATTTTGAACTAGTGAAATAAAGCAAACGAATCTCCTGTTTCTGAGTACCAGTGCAGCGGAATGAAAGTTGTTTGTCACATTGTTGCAAATCTGGTCTACATATTTTAGAAATGTTGAGGCCCACCAACAGCTTCTTGGATAGATCTGGATTAAGATAGGTCTGGGAAACCTTCTGAATACTGATCAATGAATACTTGAAGGCACAGTTCTTCCTTTAAGGAAACAAACCCATAGGAAACACAGAGAAGAAATAAGTGATTATAGTAAGTGCTGTGTCAGAGTGTTAGGATAGAAAAAGTTTACTTGCTCATTTACTTTTTTTTAAGTTTTTACTGTAAAATAAAACAAGTACAAAAACCACAGAAATCCAATATATGACTTAATGAAGTTGAAAGTGAACATCACCCAAGTGAAGAAACAGAACTTTGCTATGTATGCACTCAGAAGCCTCTTCATGTGCTGCATTCCAATCACAGACCCTCCTTTCTGCAATAAATACCACCATTCTCCCCTTTATAGTAATTTATTTTTCTTTTTGTAGTTTTATCAACAAAACGTGATTGAGCAGAATGTGCATCCAGTGATAATCTGGTTTAGTCTTGCCCTTTAAAAACATGCCTAGTTTTCCTTTTGTCTGTAGATTTCCCCTTCATCCCTTTCTTTCCTTGAAGTTATCCATGAAAAAATAAGGGCCAATTGGCCTTAATGCTTATATCTCTTCATTCACTGAGGGCTACAAATGGTGATAGTCTAATTCTAGCATTTCTTTTTTTATTATTATTTGGATTACCTTTTAAGGATTCCCCCTGCCCATCCTGTTGTTTGATTAGCTAGTAGCACAGTTCATATAAGAAAAAAAGAATATGGGTGTAATATTTCCTTTTATTTAGTAGTTACCAAGATAATGAGTTGATTTTCTAACATCTTTGAACGTGGTCATTGTTTAGAAATGTTATTATAAACTCATGGATTTAAAGGTATTTGGATTACAGTCCATTGTAATCTTAATTATTATTGAAATTTAGGTTGACTGAAATCAGATACTTCTCTAAAAACCATAATTTCCTTAAGTGAGAATACTGTTTCAGAACCTATATAATATGGGCACTAAAGGTAGCATTATTGCTGCCAGGTTGATCATTGTCTCTAGGGCATCTGTGGATATAGGTAGGAAATAAATATACACACACATTCATTCATTGTTAGAATTGGAATGTCTGAGAATTCCTGGTATATTCCATTTTAAGGCTCCTGCTGGTTTCTGGCAAATTTATTTTCCAGCAACTTATAGTAATTTGTACTCCTGCCAAATTATTTATAATTCTATAGATAACTAGTTTCAATTTTTTGCCAATTCAGTTTGCCCTGATTGCTATTCTTATGTTCTTTAGATTCATCTCTAAATTGGCTTTTTGTATCTGTGATTTGGTAAAGATGGGAAACAATAGTAACGCCAACTAACGTTCATTGAGCAAACTACTGTGAGTCAAGCACTTTCCTAGCACTTTACACACAACCCTCAAAGCAATTGTGTAAAATACCATTACATCAACCATATAGATGACAAAAAAGAGGCTTAGTAAGATTAAATGCTTCCAATATAGATATACATCTATAGTTTGACTTTTAGTTTTTTTGTCATCCTACTTTATCTGGTCTAGTTTGCTTCTTATATCTCAGCTTTTTCTTCCTTTATAGATTTCTATTTCTGATTCATAGAGGTCTTTTGTGTCCTATTGAGGATGGTAACCACTTTTCTGAAATATTCTTTTGGTTCTTATAGTAAATAATTTTAAAATGTATATACTTTCTCCATTTTCTCAAAATGTCTAGTTTTCCTTCTTTTGTCCAAGATTTTCTTCTGTTTATTCACACTGGGATCATGAAAAGTCTATTCAGACTTTGTATTTGCCAATAGACAGGGTGTGTAGCTTGCTCTTGGCCTTGCTCGCTGACCACTTAGGAACTGCTCGATCTCATTCTCTGTTATACAACCAGAGAGCACGTTGCTATGCACAGCTCTTATTCGAATATTGAGTGAACAGGCATTTGTCTAATGTAGTTTTAGTTGTTTGAGGAAGAATCTTCTCTTACTCTCTTCCTGCATCTCTGAAATGGAAATGGAACCTATGGATTACGCCAAAGACTAAAGACCTTAGTGTGTACTGCTACCAAGGTTTTCAGGTTCATCATCTCTTTATCCTTCTTCATCTCATTGTACAATACATATTTATTCTATACCTCCAGGAAGGCATTGTGCCACTAGCAGTTCCCACCCTTCTTCAGGCATGGGTGCATTTGTGTGTCTGTGTTTTCTTCCTGAATACATGTCAGAAGAGAAGAACTGAAAGAATAGATTGAGAACAGTGTGCTGGCTATTTCATATTGCTTACTCGTGCTACAGAGAAGTGATTGCCCAATTTTCTGGTTAGTTCAGATGCTGTCTCCTTGCCAAAGGTGAGGCAAATGGAGGCAGATGAAATTATAACCCCACTATTCCTTCAGATTGATGAGTGTGCATTGTTTCAGCTGGTAAAGCAGACATTGGCTACTTTACCAATGTTTGATTCTTAGGTTAGCACCACTGGCATTGTAGTTAGGAGGATGTTCTCCCAGACAAACAATGTGGTATCCTCAATGATTGGTGCTAGTTTGATTTCATCTGTTTCCAGGTCTTCTTACAGAATTTAGTGTCATGTTGGGGGAGGCTGTATCATACACTGGCTGGCCCCATGCCATTTTAAAACCAGTATCCATGCATGAAGATCAGTTATTTTTAAAAGGTCTTCAGAAGGCTTCTAATACATTGGAAATCCTTCACTGAGGTTTTAAACATAATTTATTTCAATGCAGAATGGTATCTAAGTGCCTCAGTGACATTGTATCTAGGGATTTTTTCCTGTTCCATGTACAGCTAGTACTGGTTTTTAATTGCACCGACCCAGAAGATATTTCTGATATGCTCAGCTAGGGTCTTTCTTTTGAGGCCCCTTTCTGAATCCTGCTTGAAGAGTTCTGTATGATAAAACATTCTCCTCCTCTCACAGCTTTGGGTAGTTATCTCCTGATTGAATTACATTCTTCAGTACCTAGAATTATTTTTGCTATATATGTATACATTGAGCCTAATTTTTATAATAAGCATAGACACTAACTGGATAAACATCAAAGACAAAACAGAAGCAGAGTGTTTACTAGATTGCCAATTAAAATCTAATTTCTCTCTGCTATTGGAATGAGTAAGCCTTACAGGAAATAGGAAGAAGATGTGATATTAGAGAATAATTTTAATATTTCTTGGGCAATTTTTAATCCTTCCTCAGCAGCGAGTACAATGTGAGAATGCTTTCTGGAACAGGAAAGGAGACCAAATTACAAGGAAGGAAACTGAGATACAGGAGGTGGACTTTGCCTTCATGAGGTGTCTGGTGTCAGACACATCATTTAGCCATATTCTAATAAAAAGCAATTATAGTTTGTAAATCCACACGCTTTGGAAGGAGTTAAGGTCATATACAGTACTAGTCTTCCCTTTACACATCTTACCTTTTTTCCATACTAAGAAAATGATCATGAGTACTGCTGAGTTTTAAATTGTTTGTTTTCTATAAAATGAGATCTGAAGAAACATTTGAACAGTATACGAAATGAGCGAGAACACCTAGTTGTAGATTAAACACATGTCTCATCTATATATTAAGTTATTTTTAGAAAGTGTTCTTAGAGAGGATCTTAAGTAAGTTGAATATTAGATAATTTTTGAAGTCTAAAATTTACAAAATATTATTTGCATTAGGCCGGTAAAAAAGCAGATGATAATTTCACAAAGGTAACAGTTACTTTAGCCATATGCAGACTTGTTTTGGTGTTAAGGTCTATATTACATGCTATATTAAAAGTCTATGATGAATTTCTTTTAAATATAGAATCATAAAACAAAAAATGAGAAAATAAAATTGAGGATAATAAAAGATAACTGTAGTAATCTTACCCTGTACCTCTGGGCTTATCTCTTTTATCAGCCTTGAACTTGTGATTTTCAAGTAGTATATTCAGATGCCTGCTGTATGTTCCCACTTGGGTATTAACACTGATATTTCCTCTTAATGGGGCCTTATCATCTTCCCCTAGTTCCCATTCTAGACCATCAGTATTTCTTATTTCAAATAATGTTCTACCATCTATCCAATGACCCCAACAACAACACAAATGGGAGTATCTTAACCTCTTCCTGCAAGGACCCATTATATGTTTTATCAACAAGTCCTCAAAACTACCCCCTCCAATATACACCAACTGCCCTGTTAGCTGTTACTCAGAACATGGCATTGTCCTCCTCCTTGCCTTATTCATGTGAGCATCTATGCCATTTCTGTGTCTAAAACCCTTGGATGACTCACCACTGTCCTCAGAGTGAAACAAGCACTTGGGTGTGGAGTACAGGCCTTGTGGTAACTTGGCCTGAGCCATCTGGACAGCTTGGCCCTTCTTTCTGACCACGTCCAACTTGATGCTTCAGTGACTCTGAGCTGTGGGTGGGAGCTAAGGCTGCCAGAGTGACACTTCCCTTCTGTATTTTTGCTGTTTCCTATGTACAGAATGATATTTTCCTTCTTTATTCTACATGTTCCATCTTACCCTTCAAGTCTGAGCTCATGCATCATCATCTGCAGGATGTTGTCCCTGGTTCTGCTGCGCCTCGGCCCCTTAAATTGGATTAGGCACCGCTGTGCTCCATTGACACTGTGTGCTTACTCCTATCTGCACACTTACTTGGTCTTTTCCTCCAGTTCTGAACTTGCTAAAAAATACTTATGTGTTTTCCCTGTGAAACTCCATGCTTTTTGAAGGTAGGAATCAAGTTTAATGTGTCTAGCACAGACCTTGGAGCATAGAAAAAGGTTAATTGAATTTATGTATGCAATCATAAACATGCTGTACTTTAAATAGTAGATGTTTTCCTAAACATTTCTATATACGTTTGCTGTTTAGTAAATTTGGTTATTGTTACATAAATATCTGTTTGCACACATACACATATACATATAAATAACTAATTTTGTTCATATAGCAAAACTGATTTCTGAAAGGTGACCTTAATGCTGTTTGTTTTGTGAAGGGCAGTCAGGTATGAGAAAATAAATATGCTATTGTAACACACTTGTCTTTAATTTACAGTTTGGAGGGTTGGAAAATGTAGTCAAATAAACTGCCACGTGTCCTTTGAACATTAAAACCAACTTCGTTCTTTGGAGACAGGTATTGACCTTGAAAAATAGTTTCTTGTCTATTCAACTGACAAGAGTAAATTCTTTAGGATCTCCAAACTAGTGAATAGTTTTGTGACTTAAATTTGTTTTAGCTTCTTAGTCTCCAAGTGCCTAAAAACTATCAATACTACTTTAACTGTGATATTAAGTGGGCTTTTAAATCTAGGACACAAGCAATCATAGCTAATTAGAAGTCTTAGAATTGGTACATAATTAAATTAACCTATGGTATAAAAGTCTCACAAAGAGAGCCATCATAATTCACAAAATACCTGTACTATTATTATTGGAAAAGTAAACATTTATATGACTTTATGAAGGTAATTTTTTCCATGTCAACAACTGTTATAAAAGTGTGGCCAAATTTAAGTAGCTTTGCAAATTTAATTAAATGGGGCTTTTATTCAATTTTATTTTATAAAATTTAGTTATGTTTTAGTAGTTCTGCCTGTACACTTGAAGATGCCTGTCCAAAAGATAGATTTTTAACTGCTTAAATGTGACCATTGATCGGGGGAGATTATCCTTTTATTATTTTATATGGGGAAAAAGACAACTTAAAGCATACCATGTACGTATTTTCCTCCTATGATTCCAATCAGAGCTGGGTAAGACCCTCTCCCTATATCCTTCATATCTTTCTTCCTTTATATTTTAATGTTAAAAATTGTATTTACTGTTTATGGCTTTATCAAAATAGAATTGACAAAATTGTATATATTTAAGGTGTACAATGTGATGTTTTGATACATGTATACATTGTAAAATCATTGCCTCTATAAGCGAATTAACACATTCATCATCTCACAGTGATGTATGTTTCGTGTGCTCGTGGTGAGAACATTTAAGTTCTATTTTCTTAGTAATTTTTTGCAATGCAGTGTAACTGTGGTCACCATGCTGTACTGATCTCTGAAACGTATTCATCCCACCTAACTGAAACTTTGTACCTTTTGCCCAATATCTCCCAATGTTCCCACCCCTCAGCCCATGGTAATCACCATTCTGCTCTCTGCCTCTATGAGTTTGAGTTATTTAGATTCCATATATGTGAGATCATACAGTATTTACCTTTCTGTGCCTTGCTTATTTCACTTAGCATAATGTCCTCCAGGTTCATCCATGTTGTAAATGGCAGGATTTCCTTCTTTTGTTAAGGCCAAGTAATATTTCATAATATATATGTGTGTGTATATGTGTGTATATCATGTCTTACTAATGCCCTCCTCTGTTGAACACTTAGGTTGTTTCCATATGTTGGCTATTATGACTAATGCTGCAATGAACATGGGGTTCTTTGGGATAGTGATTTCATTTTTTTGATATATACCAGAATGGGGGTTGTTTGATCATCTAATAGTTCTGGTTTTAATTTTTTGAGGAATCCTCATACATTTTTCTTAATGGTTGCACTAATTTACATTCCTACCAACACTGCACAAAGGTTCCCTTTTTTTCACATCCTCTTCAAAACTTAACTTTCATCTTTTTGGTAATAACCACTCTAAGAGATGCAAAGTGGTATTTTATTATGGCTTTGCTTTGGATTTCACAGAAATTAGTGATGTGAAGCACCTTTTCACATATTTGTAGGGCCATTTGTATGTTTTCTGTAAAAAATGTCCATTCAGGTTCTTTGGCATTTTTTAATTAGGTCATTTTTTTTTTCTTTGGCTACTGAGTTATATGAGTTCTTTACATGTTTTGGTTATTGTCTTGACTTTTTTGGGCTGTTAAAACAAAATATCATAAGCTGAGTTGCTTATAGGCAATATACATTTATTTCTTATAGTTCTGGGTGCTGAGAAGTCCAAGATCAAGGCACCAGCAGATTCAATGTCTGGTGAGAGCTCAATCTCTGATTCATAAATGGCATCTTCTAGTTGTGTCTTCGCGTAGTAGCAAGGCAAACAAGCTCCACTCATCAAGAGCACTAATACTATTTATGAGGGCTGAGCCTAATCATCTCCCAAAGGCCCCACCTCTTCATAGTTAACTTTGGCAATTAGGTTTCATCATGTGAATTTGGGGGGACACAAACATTGAGACCGTAACAGATACTAACCTCTTATTACATATATGGTTTGCAAATGTTTTCTGCCATTCTGAAGGTCTTCCACTCTGTAGGTCATTTTGTTGATTGATTCCTATGCTGCACAGAAATTTTTTAGTTTGACATATACCCACTTGTTTATTTTTGCTTTTGTTACCTATGCTTTTGGTGTCGTTACAAAAAATCATTGCCCAGACTAATGTCATAAAGCTTTTCCCCTACACTTTTTTCTTGGCATTTTATGATTTCAGGTCTGATATTTAACTGTTTAATCTATTTAGAGTTTATTTCTGTGTCTGGGTAAGATAAAGGTCTAATTTTATTCTTTTGCATGTGAATACCTAGTTTTTCTAATACCACTTGTTGAAGAAGCTAGCCTTTCCCAATTGTGTGTTCTTGGCACCTTTGTTGAAGATTACTTCACTGTATCTGTGTGAATTTATTTCCGGGCTCTCTGTCCATTCTGATCCTTTGGTCATTATGTCTATTTTTACACCATTAACATACTATTTTGATTACTATTAATTTGTATTATAATTTGAAATCAGGAAGTGAGGTTATTAAATTTGTTGGCATATAGTTGTCATAGTAGTCTCTTATGATTGATTCTTTGTATTTCTGTGGTATCAGTTGTAATGTCTCTTATTTCTGATTTTACTCATTTAAGTCTTCTCTTTTGTATTGCTATTTTCCCCTTGAGTTCTGTTAATATTTGCTTTATATTTATATGGGTGCTTCAGTGTGTTGGATATAATTGTTTCTATTCTCTTGATAAATTGACCCCCTTTAAAACTTTATAAATGACCTTCTATGTCTCTTTTCACTGGTTTTAAAGTCTATTTTGTCTAATATAAGTATAACTATCCTTCTGTTCTATTTTAGTTTTCATTTGTATGGAATATCCTTTTCCATTTCTTTATGTTTATCCATGTGTGTCCTTAAAGCTGAAGTGAGTCTCTTTTGTAGGCAGCATATAGTTTGGTTGTTTTTTAATCCCTCTGTGTCTTTTGGTTGGAAAATTTAATCGATTTTCATTTCAAGTGATTATCGATAGGTAAATACTTACCATTGCTGTTGCGTCCATTGTTTTCTGGATTTTGTCGTTCCTTTGTTATTTTTTCCTCTTTTGTTGTCTTCCTTTGTGATTAGATGATTTTCAGTAGTGGTATTATTTGATTTCTTTCTCTTTATTTTGGGGGAATTTAGTATGGGTTTTTTGCTTTGTAGTTTCCATGAGGCTTACATAAAACGTCTTAGAGTTGTAACAGCTTATTTTATGCTAATAACTTAACTTTGATTGCTTACCGAAACACTGTACTTTTTATTTCTCCCTCCTCATTTTATGTTTTTACTGTCATAACTTAAACTTTTAAATATGATGTACTCATTAACAAATTATTGTAACTATAGTTAAATACCTTTGTCTTTTAATCTTTATCTCAGAGTTAAAAATGACTTACATTATTACCATTACAGAATTAGAGTATTATGAATTTTTCTAAATACTAACCTTTGCCAGTGATTTTTTTTTTACCATTATATATTTTCTTGTTACTATTAGGGTCTTCTCATTTCAGTGTGAAGAACTCCCTTTAGCATTTCTCGTAAGTCAGTGCTAGTGATAATAAACTCCTTCAGTTCTTGTTTGTCTCAGAGAGTCTTTAGTTCTCCTTCATTTGAAATACAGCTTTACTAGGTAAAGTATTCTTGGTTGGCAGTTTTTTTTTTTCTTTCAGCATTTTTCATGTGTCACTGCACTGTCTCCTGGCCTGCAAATTTTCTGCTCGGACATATGCTGATGGTCTTATTGGTGGTGTGGTGTCTATGCATGTGACAATCTCTTTTTTCTTGCTGCTTTAAAAAATTTCCCTCTAATTTTGACAGTTTGATTGTAATATATCTGATAAAGTCTTCTTTGGGTTGATTTTGTTTGGAGACTTTTAGGATTCATGTACCTGGATGTCCATATTACTACCTAGATCTGGAGAGTTTCCAGTCATTATTTCTTTAAATATTCCCCTGCTGTTTTCTCTTTCTTTTCTTCTTCTTGG
The DNA here is from genome assembly GCF_001698545.2 of Rhinopithecus bieti. Classification (NCBI taxonomy): domain Eukaryota; kingdom Metazoa; phylum Chordata; class Mammalia; order Primates; family Cercopithecidae; genus Rhinopithecus; species Rhinopithecus bieti. The sequence continues at coordinate 236,617 of NW_016809668.1, forward strand.
ATTACTTTAATGCACATATTAGTTCTTTTGATGGTACCTTATACATTCCACAGGCTTTTACAATTTCTTTTCTCTTTTACTTTCTTTTTTCTCCTCTGACTGGATAATTTCAATGTCCTGTCTTTGAGTTCATAGATTCTCTCTTGATCAAGAAAGATCAAGATCATGCTTGGTAAAGTGTATTGTCACTCTCTATTGCATTGTTATTTTCATTCACTGTATTCCTCAGCAATGGATTTTTTTAAAATTTCTGTCTCTCTGCTTAATGTCATGTTTGTTTCATGTATTGGTACTGAACTTTCTTAAGACAATGACTTTAAATTCTTACGAGCTTTTGTAAGATCTTTTTTACCTTGCTCTTTTGGCGGTATTTTATTTTGCTGCTTGTCTGTAATTCTTGATTCTGCTTTTCTGTGGCTCTGGTGTTTGTGCATTGGAAGGAGTAAGTACCTCTTTCAGGAGTTCCAGACTGGCTTCAACAGGGAAACCCTTCATCAGTTAGCCCATCCAGGGATTCTGGTTCAGTCAGCTAGTGGGGTCCATGAGCATGCCTACTGCCAGAATCCTTGGGTAGGTTAGCCTGGTGCCTGAGTTAGTGGGTGGGTAGTCCTTCTGCTTGGGTCCAGAAGGACAGGAGGTTAGAACTGAGGGGGCTAACATGAAGCTTGGAACCATGGAAACCAGCTTGGCACTGAAATTCGATAGGGTGAGCATAGTGCTGGGGTCACTGGTAAAGTTATGTGCTAACTTCACTCTCCTATCCCATGCAGAGGGCATTTCTCTTTGTACTGTACTGCATGGGCAGTACAGAGACGGGTGACATGGGTGAGGTGAAACTGTTCTTTCTACCTTCTTAAATGAGTATTTTCTTATTTCTGTAGTCCGCCCAGATGCTATAATTTTTCACTTGTATTCATTAGATCTTGTAAAGGTATTTGTACTTGCAGATAGTTGTTCAACTTAATATTTCTGTAAGGGGATGTGTGCCAGAAATTCCTATTCTTCCATCTTGCTGACATTGCCCCCTACCATATCTCTTTTTATTCTGCATTTTCCATCTTTTGCCTCTCTATGCCACATTTTGGATTTTTTTTTGTTTGTTTTCTTTTTCTATCTTCTAATTTACCAATTTTCTCTTCTGTTACCAAACATGGCCGTTGGGTTTTAATTTTGATTACTATCTATACTTTTTTATTTCTAGCACTTCTACTTGACTTCTTTTCAAATCTTCTGTGTCATCGGTATGAACTGAATGTTTGTGTTCCCTCAAGTTCATTTATTGAAATTCTAACCCCAGCATGATGGTGTGATGGGGTTTTGGGGAGGTAATTGGGTCATGAGGGTGGAGCCTTCAGGAATGGTATTAGGTCACTTATCAAGAGAAATACAAGAGAGAAGATCACTGTCTTGGCCATGTGAGAATACTGTCTTAATCCATATTTGTTGCTATGGAGGAATACTTGAGTCTGGTAACTTATAAAGAAAATACATTTATTTGGCTTACAGTTCTGCAGGCTGTATAAGAAGTATGGTACTGACATCTGCTTCTGGTAGGGGCTTAGGTTTCTGCCCTTGCAGAAGGTGAAGGAAGCCAGTGTGTAGAGATAAAACTGGGGGAGAGAGGAGGGAAGTGGGAATTAATGGAGGGAGAACTCACTCACTGCCATGAGGATGGGACCAAGCCATTCATGAGGGTTTCACCCCCATGATCCAGATACTTCCCATTAGGTCCTACTTCTAACACTGCGGATCAAAGTTCAACATAAGACTTGGTGGGGTCATAGCTTATCCAAACCATAGCAGATACAATGGGAAGGTGGCCATCTGAAAACCGGGAAGAATGCCCTCACCAGATACCAGGTCTGTCAGTGTTGTGATCTTGGACTCTCCAGCTACCAGAACTATGAGAAATATATTTGTTGGTTAAGCCACCCAATCTATGGTATTCTGCTATTGTAGACTGAACTGAGTAGAACAGTCACCTTTTATGATTCCCTATTCCCTGGAAATATTTTTAAGCTTGCTATTGATTTCATTAAGTGTGCTAGTCCTAGTTATTTTGGTAATTTAAACATATAAAGTCACTACAGGTCTCTTTCTGCTTTTTATTTGTGCTGGTTCTTGATCATGCTGCCTTATTTCCTGTGTGTCTTACTAATTTTGTCCACTTACTTGTCATCAACCTTGAAAATAGTTCAAGTGAGCCATCTTTATGGTCTAGGATGACTGTGTCCTTCTTCAAAGAGATTGTGCATTTTCTTCTGCCAGGCACCTGAGGCCATTCCCTTTAGAAACCTTCATTTATACTTATGGATTGAGATTTTTTGGCCCACTGAAGCTGCTTGCACTTGTGGTATAAATCTATTCAAGGTCCAGTGTATGATCACACATTGTTAGATACAGGTTCTGTTTGTACTTTTCTTGCTTTACCCCAGGACATCTTTCTCTGTAGTTCCTAGAAGCTGGTGAGGGTGAGGTGGGGTGGAAAAAGTTTGGGTTTCCCTTGTCAGTAGGATATAGCTATTTGGGCACCTATTTAGAGTATAATATTCCCCAGAATGGTTGGACCTGGCCTTGACTTCTGCAAGGTGGAGCAACAAAGTCTCAAGTGTGAGGTAAAAATGGCTTTCCACTCAGATGCACCTAAAAAGGGAGAAGGCCCGGTTTATGAATAAATCACACTACTTGCTTATACATTTTCCATATAGATAATTCTCTTTTAAATATTGGTTTTCTTCTCTCTTATTTTATAGTTTTCCTCGACATTTCCCTGAAGCTTCCACTTATACACATCTTATACACATTCATTACTGACATCACATGACATTAGTTTGGTGATAAAGCCGTGAATATTTTATTGCATTCCATCAAATATCAGATATCATTTACAGATCCATATGAGTTGTGGCCTTGTCAGAAGGAAAGACTATGAATAGAATTAATAAAACCAGGCCGGGCGTGGTGGCTAACACCTGTAATCCCAGCACTTTGGGAGGCGGAGGTGGGTGGATCACAAGGTAAGGAGTTCACGACCAGCTTGGCCAACATGGTGAAACCCCGTCTTTCTAAAAATACAAAAGTTAGCTGGCCATGGTGGTGGGCACCTATAGTCCCATCTACTCAGAAGACTGAGGCAGGAGAATTGCTTGAACCCAAGAGGTGGAGGTTGCAGTGAGCCGAGATCGTGTCACTGCACTCCAGCCTGGGTGACAGAGAGAGACTGTCTTGGGAGAAAAAAAAAAAAAAAAAGAATAAAACCAGGCAGGATGTAGTCCAGCAAACTGAGTGTATGAAATCACAGGCTCTATTTAAATGGCAGAATCAGTTAATGTGTAACATTGAGAGGGAATAAAATATTAAAAGGACTCACCTGTCTGAGTTTCACAAGGAGCTTTCAATCTTATTGCTATCCCCCAAAATACCATCAGAATAAGCAGTCTCAGCTTATTATCACTTATCACCAAGATAATGCCAGTTTTCACTTGGGATGTTATTATTTTGTTAGAGCAGAGGTTCTCAATCCTGGCTGCATATTACCATTATATGAACAGCTTGGAAAAAAAAAATCATCCTTAGAGATTCTGAGTTAACTTGGTTAGATTGGGGCTAGGCATTAGTACTTCCTCCCTCCTCTTTTCAACTTTTTTTTTTTTTGAGACTGAGCCTTGCTCTGTCACCAGTCTGGAGTGCAATGGCATGATCTCTGCTCACTGCAACCTCCAGCCTCCCAGGTTCAAGCAATTCTCCTGCCTCAGCCTCCCGAGCACCTGGGACTACAGGTGCGTGCCACCATGCCCAGCTAATTTTTGTGTTTTTAGTAGGGACGGGGTTTCACTGTGTTAGCCAGGATGGTCTCGATCTCTTGACCTTGTGATCTGCCTGCCTTGGCCTCCCAAAGCGCTGGGATTACAGGCATGAGCCATCGCACCTGGCCTCTTTTCAACTTTTAAAGAATCCTAGGTGATTTTAATGTGTGGCCAAGATTGAGAACCTTTTCCTTATTGGGTATGTCTTTTAATCTTGAAATTTTAGCATTTAGTGTCAAAATTTAAAAATAAGTTACCTGTATTCCATTAAACTTTTGCATTGCATTTGAGAATAACTCTATGTGGTTAGTTTTCTAAAGTTTTGTTAACGTTTAAGAGAACTTGATATTATGTAATTGACTAGCCTTGTGATTTCAATTTAAAATGTATAATTAAATAGTTTTAGAATTTATGATTTTTAAATGGAAATGTATAAGGTGATTTGGCTACATTTATAGACAGAATTGGACTATTAAAATAACTTGAGAGACATAATATTTATGTCTAATTGATTAAGTTTATTGGAATTAACAACCTGGGAACATTTTGTTTGTTAGTGAGGCTTTTGAAGTTAAAAAAAAAAATCCCACACATTAACTTGTAAAACGTAGTGTAAAATGTGTATAAAAGCGGGTGTTTAATGATCTTATTTTGTAAATGAGACCAAATGTTAATCAAATCCTCCCTTAAAGGCAGTTTAAAAAATCCATTACTTGGTTTGTAAATAGATAATGAGATTAATATGTTAAATTTAAGTGATTTAATAAGAGATTTAATAAAATAAGCAGATTTAAGGAATGTGAGAGTTTATAATTTATTTAGCTGAAAATTGTTTTCCAAGTAGCCACAGACGGGATTTTTGTGTGTGTGTGTGTTTAAGACCCATTCTCAAGAATACCAAAACTTACTTTAACAATTAGCAGGTTCCTTTGATTTTCTTTCTTTTCAAAATTAAAATAGAATATTTCCTAATTATAAAAGGGACATATAATTCAGAGTACAAAAAGATGTAAGGAATGAAGTAAAATTCATACTCTCGGCACCCAGATTATAATTGTTGGCAGTTTTATATGTCCTTCCCAATGACTGGCTGGCTGACTGATTTCTCTCTCTGTGGTCTATTTACTGATGTTTGATTAACTAGTAAATGGGACGATATTATACATGCTGTGTTCTAGCCTTCTTTTTCCTTTACTAGTCTCTCTTGAGCATTTTTTAAATAAATTTTAACTATAAGGATTGTATTGTATTCCATTATAGGGATTTATAAGATGTAAAATGAAGTGTGTACCAATTGACAAGCTATTTCCAAATTTTTGTGTTATAAATATTAAGATGATGAACATACTTAATTTTTCATATTTGGGTACTTGTGTGACTATTTCCAGATACCTTTCTAGAAGTGGAAACTCCTTAGTCCGAGTTGTAAGTTTTTGGATGTATTGTCAAATTACCCTACGAAAGGATCCTAGGCTTGCAAGATTCTGAGAAATAAACCTATTATTTTGATGGCAACTGGGTATTTTCGGGTCATTTAAACCTTTTTCTTCTTTGTTAATGAATGCATACCTGTAGTCTAGTTCTGATTTAGGCTTTTCCTCAGTGGTAAGAGTTTGGGGACTGGGGTCAAAATTCCAGTCATAACCCCCTCTACCTTTGTCATTTTAAATGTTACTTAAATTTTCAAAATCAAGGTTTTTTACTTCATGATATCATGTCTAATCATAGTTGCCTTAAACCATTGTGTTTGAGTGGATAGCTCTGTGAGCGCAGAATAGTGCCTAACACATGAGAAGACCTCAGTAGGTAATTTTTTTCTGTATTTAAAAATGGGAAGATGTAATTACGTTAGTTCTTCCTAGTACCATCACTCTTTTAATTGTATAAAAGATTGAGGCACAGTTTAAGTTTGCAGCTTTTGCTTGAGACTTCACTCTGACATCTTTCTCTTTTTGGATGATTAATAAAAAAGTTTTTCTCTTTTTTGATGGTTAATAAAATTTTGAATAGAATGATGTAATTACCCTGTTCACCGCAGAATCTTCTTTCCTCTTTTTCATGATTTTCCAAATATTAAACCTTTCATATATTTTCCAAACGTTAAAACTTTAAATGTTAAAATGTTAAAACATTAACACTAGATATCTAGGAAGACCATTTAAAATAATTAAATCAGTGTTTCTCTTCCAATACATAAAATTTAAATAGGCAGATTTAACTACAAGGAAAATAAAATATTGAAAAATACTTCATAGTTCTGAGTACTACACAAAAAGATACTTGAGCTAAGATATAAAGGTAAGACTTGATAGGCACCATATAAGATAAGGAGGAAATTGGTTGACTGAAATGTAGAAACATTTTGCCTTACTGAGTTTAAGTGGATTCAATTTAGTAAAAATTTTTACTCTGAATGAGCAACTTTGCATATATTGCATAATCATACACAGAATCCTGCAATCTCTAGATATCATATGGGAAGCAAGCTTAGCAATCAGATACTCCAATCCTTTCATTTTATAAATAAGCAAAATGAGATTCATGGACGTTCCGATGTATATTTGATGATTTCTGTAAAAAGCAACATCTGGAGTTTTCGTTAGTATGAATTGCAGGCACCAACCTCTTCATTTCATGCAAGAAAAAATTGACACCTGGAGAATCTGAAATACATTGGCTATGAAAAGCCAGAATCCTGGCCCAGGACCATTGTTCTGGTGTTCCTCTACCACTAATTAAGACACATGATGAACGGTCAAGAACAATAAATGATTTTATTTATCAGCCTGAAATTCTTTGATATGTGAAGTTAGGTTCCAAAGGAATTGAGCTGTATGTGGGAGCAACTGGCCTACAAATACCAATTCAGTTATTTGCACACAGTCTTAATTGTCCTTGGATATTGCTTGGAGGTTCTGAGTTCATAAGTACAGAATGGTTTCCAAGGGTTATACTTTAAGGAATATTAGAATGCCAGTCCCATATCCCTGGATGTTTCTACTTAAAGTAAATTGATTGAGAAAACCCATGTTTCTTTAACTGCCTTTCTGCAATGACCACCTACTGTCCTTAGGAATTCAGTTCTGGCCCTCTCTGGTTATGCACGTAAAGGCTGACCCATTCATTCAATTTAGTTGTCCACATGGCAGAAGTCCAGGACTTTTGAAGACATACCAGAAAGAAATAGTTCTATGTACCCAAGGAGAAAGTAGCAGACATAGTGGAAGAAAACTCAATGTGAACAATTATAGAAAGAAGAATGATCTGTAATCCTCTATCATTTTGTAAAGAAGTGTCTTTTCCATTTTCTCTCACCTGTATTTCTCAAAGGTAAGACACATGCTCAAGTTAAGATTATATTGAATTTTAAACAGGATAGGCAAGGGAATCCATTTAAAATTATGCTGTATGTCCTTACAGAGGTTTGAGTTCTCAGGTAAGCCCTCACTCTTTGCCTGTGCTAGCAAACCCTAACTGAGAGTGTGGCATTGCAGCACAATAACTTATTTTAAACTCCAGGTGTGTATGCAGTACTAGTATTTGGCCTTAAAAAATTTATTACAGATGTCTGGAATTGAAACTGTTGACTAGGTGCAAACATTACCTCATACTCCATTTGACACTAGCACAGTTGGGGGGAGATTATAAAGATAAATAAAAAAGTGCTAAAATGTAAATGTGTGCTATTTCTTCAGCAAATTGGGTTTTCTTGTTATAGCCGTTTTAGTGTTTTATGAGTCAGATAATAGAAATCCTGAAATTAAGTACAGATTTACAGCTTGTTAGGGGAACAGTTCCCACTAATCCCTTGCAATTTTGATATCCATGGTCTCTTTCATGGACTTAGTGAGAATAACTTCTTTTATATCACGTCTCTCTGAGTTTTCAGAGAGTATCTGTAAGTTTTGATATCAGACAAGAGAGTTAGTGTTGTACATTTAGGAATCTAAAGTAATGGCAGTAGCGGATGCATCAGGGCAGTGAACACAACCTGGTGTTACTATCATAGCGTTCACATCTTGTTTCTCTGTCTTGATAGTATGTCCCCAGATGGTAAGCACCACGTTGTAATAACTTTTGGAGGGCTGAGGAAGCAGGGGATAGAACACAATAGATGTCATTTGATGATCAGCAACAAAAGGTTGCTACAGAGAATTAAATGTCACAGCAATCTGATGTTATTGTTTTATTACACTGGTTGAACACTACCACACATATCTGACCCATATGACTAAAGCAAAGAGAATTTAAAAGAAATATGGAAGAGGGAAATGTTTAAAATATTTAGATCATTTTGGACTTTTAGTCTTAATGTGTTTGTAATAGTTTGTTAAGCAGTCTTTTTAAAAGGGCTGGGCAGGGAGAGCCTATCTTGACTAATGAAACCATCTAAAATGTGCCTAAGAAGCACTTGGTAATGAAATAATTGATTAACCGTCACATTCTGTTAGAACTGCAAGCAGTGTGCTCCCAAATGCCTTGTTTTTTGCTTTGGAGCCATTGGAACCTTTTCTTGTCATTCCTTCAAACCTTGGAAGACTCAGGTTCCTTAAATGTGTTGCTTGACTGTCTGAGTTAAATGCAGACTCAATCAGCAGTTGAGACCAGTGGCTCTTGAAAGAGTTTGTATGTACCTTTTAAGCTCTCTGTGATAACTCAGGATATATGCATGCTTGTCTTTGCTGAGACCCCATCCCAGGATCCCAGCTTATTTTTTAATCTTTTTTTGAATTACATGGGCTATGACAAACGTGTTTTGGTTCATTAAAATAGTAATTGCAAAAGTACACTCTTAATTTAGTTCTGTGATTTTTGAATTTGTGTTGCCTGGTGTTGATTGCTGGTTCCACTATTCTGACATTTATGGCTGTGTTGCATCTTGGAAACCATGTGTGGTTGTAACTGGGAGTTGGCAGGTGCAAGAAAAGAGTAAGTGACGCTTTATTGGCATTGTTTTATTCCTCAAGATTCCTTTCAGAAGGTGAAATAAGAAATATTGACTAAATTGGAAAGAATGGAATGTTCAAGCCTGTTAGAGGTATGACCTGATTATGAGTTCACATGTTACTCTCTATTGACCTTATTGCTGTAGTGACAAATATAACATTGGGTTTCAAATACCTACCTCAATAACAATTCTTTTCCACAATGAATAGTAACCAGTTAATACAGAATTAGAGAGCAGATGGCCCCTCGGTGAATATATTGTAAGTTTCCCCAGGGATTATTACACTGATGTGAAAATCACAAGAGTATTCATACCAGGTCCATGTGTTATTAGTTATATGATTCTTTTATATAAAATCCCCTTATTCTTTTTTCTTTTTTCTTTTTTTTTAAAAGAAATTTATTGGAGAAGATGGCCAAGAGTACCATCATTTTAAAGTAAAATATCTGACTTCACCTGCCAAGGGGAGCCAATTTGATGTTAAGGTCTGTTAATGATTTAACTTTTCCTCTGCTGATGTCAATGTGAATGTGTTACTGCTTTCAATTATCAATGAACTCTTTTCCTTTTTCAGAGGAAGACAATATACATAGTGAATGTGTTAGAATAATTTTGGTTTTTATTGTAAATAACTTTATACTTTATGTGAAAATTGGTAACAAGGTTTCATCTTGATCTGGTTTAGTGTTTCTCAACTTGTTTTTTCCTTATTGTACCCTAAGGAGCTTATTTTTAGAAATTTTTCCCCCAATTGCTCTCCCTTTCCCATGCATGATATTAAATACTAAGAACAAGATGATTTTGTCAGGTAGGGTTTTTCACACACCCCCAAGAACCAATTTTCACCCTCTTGGAAAGTGATTATACCCTCCCACTGAAAATAGCATGGTTTTCTTAAAATAAGCTTATAGTAGAGTAATCTACTTTAATTTAAATTTCTTTATTAAAAACAATGTTATGTGTAGTACAGAAAAATCTGAGAATGTAAATAGGACATAAAACACACCTCTAAGCTCATCTACCCAGACACAGTCCTTGGTAACTCTTTTATACACTTACAAATTCTCATCTTCTTATGTTCGTGTGTTTAGAATTTTAAATAGGCAGATTGTACTATATGTAATGTTTTGTAACTTACTTTATTCATTTAATATTTTTGGTGAGCTTTCTTTTTTCAGGCCCACAATAGAATTATACAAAATCATTTATATTGACTGAATGTTTTATTGCTTTATCATGATTTATTTAACCAATATCCTATTATTTAACATTTAGGCTGTTTTAAAAAATCACTGCATTGATTAAAAAAAAATCAATTAAAAAGTCACTGCACTTTCCTTTTAGGCAAAGCTTTTTGCACGTTAATTACTTTAAATGAATTCATTTCAAAAGCAGAATTAAAAGTGATGCACACTTTAAAGCCTTTTTTTGCAATAATGTTGCATTAGTGGACATTTCTACCAGTTTTAATTGAGAATACTCCCTTTGCCTGGAATTTAACCAATAAAGAGTATTATCACTTTTTAAAGTATTTGCCACTTTCGTAGGCAAAATATTTACTTGTTTTAATAGGTGTTTGTTTATTTCTAGAAATGGTAGTCGTTTTTTCATATATTTATTGGACATTGATATTTTAACCCTTTTCAAACTTAAAAATAGCATCTGATTTTTTTTTTTAACATGCGAAGAAAGGACTTCTAAGTCTTCAAGTATTCTAAGGGGCAAATGGTTTGATACAAGGTCATTACAAACATCTTTTCTTTTTCCCCCCCCAAACATATTCTGCTTAGGTAGTAAAAATCTTCTTGATGTAAGAACAAGAAGCTCCTGAATGTAAGTTCATGTTAGGGCAAAAAAACATTTAAGACATAAACTTGTTAAATGAAAATCAAGATTATTTAAATAAAATCTTTGTGGTAGGAGAGAATTAGTGTGAAGGGGCACACAAGAATGACCTTTAAATTTAGGGTTTATTAAAATAAGTAATATTTATCAAAAGGGAAGCCATCTTGTAAGTTTCTCACATGACACAGAGATGTTATCTTCCATCATATGTCTATAAGCTTTCCTTTTATGTAGCAAGCTCGACCTTTGGAAAAGTTAGAGCAATAGCTCTTCTGTTTGGGTATTTGGTAGATGACCGTTTATGTACTTTATTTAGTCCACATTATTAATCATTGAAGGTTTACATACTTAATCACTGAGATGTTTGGACTCCTTTCATTTTGTTTTTGGTTAATTAAGTCAGTTCGTTGCCACAAAGTAGTAACTAACTTATGCTAAGACTCTCAGTGGCCATGAACTATTACTCCACAAGAGGAATCTTTAGGTCTGAGGTTTTTTTTCACTTATTTTTAACAGTAGATTTATGTATCAAAATATAAGTGATTGCACTTACTGACCTTATTTATTGGCCTCACCTTGAGTTGAGCTCATTATGCTTAATTTCCTGGTTATCACATTTAATTATTAAGACCTGTTTTAACAACAGCAAAAGAACTCAGAAAGCCAGATGAGTTTTTAAATGAACTATCTAGAAGTGGTCGTAACCATTGCTTTTTTCTAAGCCAAGTCACGTTACTAGATAATATTGTTTTGTTTTTGAAATCACATGTTACCCAAGGAGTGATGATTGAATCATTCTTGTCCAAACTGTATGACCTCAGTTCTTGACTCTTTGACATATGAGACAAAACCTTAATTTCTATACCAACTTTACCTAGTAGGAAACTTGTAGGTAGAAAGATGCATACCTTTTATCTGTGGTTAGAATTCTTTTATCATAAGTCTCAATAGCAAAGTAGATAATACAATAAAATAAAGGAAACGTTTACTTTGACAGAAAATTCCAAACATGTAGCTTCATGAAACTTTTTGTCAAGACTTGGTTCTAGAATTTAACAAATAATTGAGGCAGAGAGTGTATGGAATTCCTATGTAGATGTCCTTACTGTATCCCAAACGCTGTACTAGGAATTAGTTGAATATGTCTTAATCTCACAACAATATTTTGACCTCTACTTAAAATATAAGGAAATTGAATTCCAGAAAAGGATTTCCCAGCTCTATCTGTATACTATATGGCTGCTCTGGAAGCAGTGTAGGTGTTTGTAGGTGTTTGTCCTATCTATGACCATCTATTTAAACGTGGGAAAAGAACATTTTTATCAAAGCAGTGATAAATGTTACATGATTATTTGTAGATAGGTGGATCTGAAAAGTACCTGGTAAAGAGGTTCTAATCTTCTGATTCAGGGACTAAGGAGAAACCACCTCAAAAAAACTCAGGTGCTAGTTGATGCTACTGAGATCCCAGCGCCACCTTTGCTCAGACTTGGAAAAGGCCTTGTCTTCTACAGGGTGAATGGTTTTGGTATAGTTCAAGTCTTTCAGATTCCTTCTCTGGATGGCCCCTGTTTGCGTAACTCCAATGCCCTACTGCATTGCCTAAGGACCCTTAACAGAAAAGATAAGAAGCAACTTGAAATCTTTGATTTTACTAACATGATTTCATTCTTGTATGAAAGCTGAAAAAAAGTGTTCCTCAGTTCCTTTGGACTTTTATAAGGATTCCCCCACCCTGCCCCCACCCCACCGTGTGCATACATGCTTGTGCAACTTCTGCTGGCTGACTTCACATTGTATAACAATGTGAACCTGGGCTGTATAGGAAGGAAAGAGAACATGACTTGCCTGAAGTCCCTTTCCCGTGCCAGGTGCATTCATAGTCAGGCCTGCCTCAGATTTCATGGTTAGACTGTACACATGCGTCCTTGCCTTTCACATAACTTCCTTGATTATGCTAGAAGTACTCTAAGGAATGATTCAGCCAACTCATGAGGATTTCTCATTTTCCCTTGGGGGTGCTTCCTTGGGAACATGAGACAGGGCCTTGCCTGTGTCATGTACCCAGTGTCACTGCCTTGCCCCCTCTCTCATTGCTCCCCTTTGGGAGGGAGATCTCCTAATCACCAGGGGCTTGGTGCTACCTCTTTCATACCTAGAGAGGCCCAGACATCTATTGCCCTTCCCTGCTCAGCCGCCATCCCACCTACCTGATGTTTATTTTGCCCCTTCTGCGGGTGTGACGCCCCACTTTCTCACAGGCCATTTGAGTATGGGTAGACAGAGAGCAGAGAAAGAGACCCCTTTCCCACACCCCTGTCCAGGTTATATTCCAGGTTCATGTGGAGAGGCTGGGGGTAGGGCAGAGGTCACAGCTGGGATAAATACCTCTTGCCAGGGGTCAGAATCTTGTGCAAGTTTATCTCCAACTGGTGTGTTATCTGCAATTCTCATTTGTTTTAGAAGTGGGTATCTCCTAGTACTTTGTTGCTTGTAAAATATATTCAATGCCATTCACATTGGTTAACTTTAGCTATCTCTTTTTTAAAATATTTTTTAAAAAATTTCACCAATGATGGTTTTGAAGGTTTTGCTAACTTTTTTTCTTTTCAGGCAAATGCTTGTACTTGGTCTCTTTAGTATCTGGGAAGCTGGATGGAGTGATCCCAGCTACTCAGGAGACTGAGGCTGGAGGATCACTTGAGTCATCTGAGGCTAGGAGTTCAAGTCCATCCTGGGAAAAATAGTGAGAGCCTGACCCTGCCATCTCAAAAAATAAAAGATTAGTCCTGCGTGGTAGTATGGGCCTGCAGTGGCCATGATCACACCGCTGCACTCCAGCCTGGGTGAATGGGCAGGACCCTATCTCTAAAATACAATAAAAAACAAACAAATATTTTGGAAGTAGGTGCTATTACCCTATGACTTATGAGAAGAAAACTGAGAGGTTATACAACTAGAGAGTAAGGCAAGATTCAAACCCAAGTTTCTGTAATCCCTTAACTTATTTTTGTTATGATACTCATGCTACTATTCCAGCATTATGCATAACCCTTTACTGAATTCGAAAATCAAACTGAATGGAAAATTGCAAATGTGAAGAGAGGGGTATTCATCTATGTAAATTTAAATTTGATACTAAGTTTACTAAAGCAAATAGCCAATTTATGGTTATAAGTAAGATGATCTATCCCAATGCTGTGTTCAAAAAATGACAGAGGCAAATAATGCATTCTTGCTAGTATGGGATTTACTTCTCTAGAGATTTACATAGCAGCTCTTCATGGAAAGGAAGAAAGATCATAAAAATGCTAATAGGTTATCTCGTCGGGTGGAGTTGTAAGAATTATGAAATCATACAGAAGGGTGTAGCACACATCTGGCCTTTTATGAAGTTAGGGGAAAGTGTGACATTCATTCCTGTTTAACATGTTAAATTACATATTTGATCATGAATGTTTTTTGTTCCTCACTTGAAAGATTTTTCTCTACGTATGTTTTCTAAGAATAAATGGATACCTCTGATATACTGGTGAAAGTCACGGCTGAAGTTCATGCCTTTCAGTTTGTCCACAAGTAATATAAGAGCCCGTCATAGTTTACAGAGTTCTATTCATATAGAAATTCTTTGGCTATTGGAAATGTGTTTACATTTATGTGTATTGGTCATAAATTTTCATTTTTGGGAAGCCTGTTCCAATCTAATGAGAAGTGACAGGATTCTCTCATTGTCAGCCATCTCAACTTGGTCACCTTTAGCCTTTTTTTTAGTTAACATTCCTTGCAGGAGTTACATAGTTGTTATTAATGGTGTTAAGTTGGGGAGATCCTTCACATTTTTCTAATACAGAGCACTGTTTGGATGTTGACTTTTGTTAATGAAATTGACTATTACATTCTGCAAATTTTTGTTTGTCTTCTTTGGCATTTACAAATTTCCTTTTGTCCCTAGCTTCATGATTGAAACTGTACATCCATCTGTTGTGGGCTTTGGAGTTGTCTCTGTTGAAGAATGCTTAAAAATCTAACATATCCCTTAAAAATGAATCTCCATGTTAGTAGGAGATGGTTTTCTTTATCTTTGTCTATGTTTTGAGAGGTCTCTGGAAACTACCTTATGTTTGGTGAGTTTTTTCGATTTTTTTTTTTTTTTTTTTTGCCTCTCAGTAATACAGATGGTGCTTACCCTCATTACAGATTATTGCTCCACCTTGGCAGATATAATCCCATTCTGTGTGTGTGTGTGTGTGTGTGTGTGTGTGTGCGTGTGCGTGTGTCATTCTATATGGTCCACAGGGGTGATCATCAAGATGTTTAACCACTTGTTAATCAAAGGCCCTGACTAATCTGAACAGTCATTCTGGCCAGTGACAAGTGACATTGACTGTAAATGACTGGGTGACTCTGTCCATGCACAAGGGTTGAGCTGTTGCTGGTTGGAGGTATTTGTGGGGTATCTGTCTCAAATAACTTTTCTGTCATTTTTGCTTTTTACTAACTGTGCAATCAGTGTCATAGATTGTAGAAAATGTTGACAGAAAGGCCATAGCCATAGTCATTTAAAGACACACTGATGACATAATCAGAATAGTTAAATGCTTCAGTGCCATTCAAAAATGCTTTTATTAGATATTTGGTATATTCAGTTCCACTTTTCATTGTACTTTTTGGTCATTCTTTTTTCTGTGAACATAACAGAATTCACAGATATTAATTCCTAGCACTTGTATTTAATGTGTGAGAGGTAACTACCTTGTGTTTAAGATCAAGTTAACAAAGCAGAAAGATTAAATCTGAATGCTGTCAGGTCAGTGGTACATTTAGGATCAAGGTTCAGAATGAGACAGTTCATTTACAATCCTGATTTTCCACGTTCCTCTGAAGTCCAGGCACAGGCTCTTTTCTAGGTAGACAGGAATGTTTATTTAAACATTTTGAAGTGATTTATTAAAGTGGATGCATCAGTATTTTCTGTATGCATGTGAAATCCTTGAGAGATTACACAATTAAAAAGGAAATAGATGAGACCTCGCCCTTTACAGGACCCAAATTCCCTTTAGCTGAAAGCAGGCTTGGAGAAAGAGATTAACAATTTTTAAAGAGGAATGCAATCTGTTTGTGTTTATTTCATTCTCTCCACAAGAGATTCTTTCTCACAGTCAGGATGTGTGGCTTAGCACTACCTAGGGAGCTTGTTTGCCTCCATTTTCTTGGTTACTTAACAGAGAATGGGAGGCAGAAGTTAAAGCCCAGCAATGTCTTTTAGCTACACTTTGTATTAGTACTTACATCTTCCTTTCCTTAACTAGGCTACAGGGACCAGATTGTTTTGGATCCTTTCTTCCTGAAGGGCAGAGAAAGAGGAGGTGAGAAACACTGTGATTTCACTATTCCCTGTTAGGTCCAATCAAGGCATGGGGAAATCATATTTCTCATGGGGATTAGGGAGGTATTCTTTGAAGGTAGAACTGCTTTGACCAGATAGATGCTACTAAGAAAAATGCTGCATTATTTCTGCTGGCAGAAGAAGGGCAACTAGTGAAATGCAAGGCAGGCAGCTTGAAGTGAAGTTATAACGAACTGAAAGACTTAGTAAGGAGGAAATTGCATTTTTTGGCAAAAGGAAATTAGGTGCTCCCTTTTATTTTGGGTTAATTGGGAATAGTTTGGTCTAAACTAGTGAAAAAACTGGAGTAAAATTTTAAGTCACTTCAGCTTTATTATTTTAAAAATCATAGTAATTTGTTTTAATTCTGATTTTTTTTATTCTGTGAATTCCTTCCCAAATTGTTTTTGAACAGAAGGCATGCAAGAGAAACTCCTGCCAAAACTGCTTAAATTAATAGAGGGGATATATTTATAATTAGTAATTATATTATAGGAGTTAGAGTGCTAAAAACAAGCATACTGTATTATTTATGGCATGGTGGATAAAAATGCTGGTTCTGGAAATAGAGGATGCAGGTTCAAATCCTGACTCTGGTACCTACTGGACTTTGGGCACCGACACTTACTCTTTCTCTGCCTCAATTTCCTCGTCTCTAAAATGACACAGTCCATATAGCTAGGCCATACAGCTGTTATGCTGAGGACTAACGTAATCTAAGCTCCTTAGAATCGTGCCCAGCTCAAAGCAAGTGCTCTAGAAATGTGGGTTGTTATTACTGAGTAAACCTCAGGCTTTTAATACTACTAATATTTGTATCATTCCCTGTCTTGTGGATAAACTTGTCTCATCTATATTAAATTATCACATCATCCCAACTTACCAGTGTTCAAAAAGTGTTTTTAATTATTTTCAAAGTATTTGGAGAGCTCCCATCATCTGTAGTTTTCTTCCACTCTCCATCCACCTCCTACCCCCAAGCTTTCATTAAAGGACCAAGCACTGTATTCATTATAACGAGGAACACAGACCTTGACTGGCTTTTCACTTGTATGCTTTTACTTCCTTGGCACACAAACCTGGATGTTAGAGAGAAGATGGGTCGGGGATAGCAGAGACCTTTTCAATATAAGGTGAGGATGAGACTGAGCTACAATGTTATATTCAGTTAAAGGAACCGCCTCTTTTGTTACTTGTTCAGAATGACCAGAGAGGTGAAGATTGAACACAGGGATCATTGGGTAAGGCAGAATTAATTCATGGAGAACTTTACAACACACTGCATTATGGTTTTGAGAGGTCAACTTAATGTTCTTATTGTACTGGGTATCATTTTCCACATTGAATCCCACAGTGCTCTCAGCTGCTGTTAGTTGCCAACCCTTTTTGAACCAGTTTTCTATTCCTTTCTCTCCCCCAGTTCCCTGACCCCAGCTGTCTTACTTTATCCTTCTAGATTTTTGTGCTCCACAGTTCACTCCCTGTACTCCCTTCTCAACACCACCCCCTTTTGCATTTTTTATGGTAAATAAAATAATTGTGCAGTGTAAGCCCAATTACAAACGCAAGGCAGCATTTGTTATTGCATATCTTTTTGGTAACATAAGCCACAGAAGGATGGTGAATACTCTTTTATTTACAAACAATATACAAGTAATTCCACTTAACTGGAGATAACAGCTTAGGTTGCTTTCTGATTTAACCTCCTTGCTATTTCAGATAAGAACCTACATAAGCTTTCATTTGAATAGGCTTTTTGCCCAAAAATTGTCCCTTTGATAGTGAGCAGTCTCAGGGCAGTTCTACATCCATTGGTGCCATCAGCCTTTAGTATGCATGGTGAAAAGTAGCATACAGGGTTGGCTCTATCCCAGTTTGGAGCCTAAATGAAATTTGTACAAGTATAAGAGAAAAAACAATTGAATCAAAGCCACATGGTCTAAAAATAGATTTCCCTATTACAATGGAAAGGTTTTGGTTAAGAATCTTTCTTTCATTTAATTGATATTGATATTAATTATAACAAACAAGGGTGTTGGTTACAATTCTACAGTTCCCAGTTATCTTGCCAAATAAAGAATGGACTGGCATTGGTTGTGATGAAGAATTATTGTGTTGTATATATGGGCAAGGGAATACACATGTGTCATATTAGAAATGGGAACATTTATCACTCCTAAACACTCTAGCCAGAAAATGAATCCATTGAAAATCTTATTTACACATATGTTGGTAACATTCATTACTTGTGAATTCTAAGTTAGTGGCTCTGCTTTTAGTAAAGACAAATATCTATTTGAAAATAAAAATATTTCTCAGCAGGGTCCTCCACACAGTGATGCCTCTGTTTCACTGACCTTTGTGAAAAAGGTGCTGGTTCTTGAATTCATGCATTACTGTTCTGCACGGGAAAAAAAGGAAGTAGTAGTATCTCCTGTGAAGGATTCTTTTGAAGATCACACACGTAATGCATCTAGTATATGGTAGCATTTCAAAAAAATGACAGTATTATTTTAAGAAAACAGATTTTCTTGAAAATTTTGGGGAAAAAAAATCACATCTTTCTTACTGATCTCTTGTCTTTACACTGCTGATACTCCAAACTAGCAGCTGCGTTCACTTACTCTCTTCTTGAAAATGTTATGATGATAGTTGTCCCTTACTGGTACCTGGAATGGCTGGTACCACTGTAGTCCCCATTAATAAAAATAGAAGCAATATTCTCCATTAATAAAATATGATCACTCTCCATTAATAATACCCACTGAATATTCTCCATTAATAAAAACTGGACTCCTTAGGCATCTGACATAGTCCTAGCCTTTCTATTCGGAAGCTAAAAAAAGCCAGTTTAACCCAATAAGTGGAAGCAGACATGTGTAAAAAGAATACATATTTAATATATCTTCATATGCTTACAAACATATGTGCACACATACCTACACATGTGGAAATTCAAGCACCATATACTTTATTAATGGAAACCAACGTCTCCAAAAGGCAAGGAACAGCACTCAAAAACATAATAAAGTTAAGAAAAGATGAAAAGAATATGGTGAGTGTACATGTAAAAGGAGATAAAGTGGGTCATGGGGCTGGGAGGCAGAGCTAGGGTACATAGGGGAAGGCTGAAGACAGGTGAGGACTTTGCTAGTTAAGTAATGCTAGGCTGCTGGTCCGTGATACCAAGAAAGTGAAGAAATGAGAGCAGACTCACAGATAAAGCTGTATTCATTGAGTGGTCTTGCTTGAAAGAAAGAAGAGAAGGAAGTTTATGGGCTGCAGGGAGTGTAGTAATCACAGGGTATGTTTAGTTATATGTATTTTTTCTTTTAATAATAATCTGATGTTATGAAGTCATCTAGGGAAGGTAAATGCTTTGGAAAGGGAAGTAGTAATGAGGGGGAAATTCGTAGAAAGTCAGACCATGGAATGGGTTAGTGAATTCTTAATAAGTATTGAATTTCCTGTCTAGGAGGTAGATTTCTGACTTTGTCTTCCGCGTGAGGTGACCTAGCAGGCCCTTTGCTGCGATGTCTGTAGCCCGTTTCAGCTTTCCTGCCTGTTTTATCTCCTGGATGCCTAGAATAATCTGAGAGGAGACAACAGAAATCAAGCATATGTTCAATACAAAGGCCCCATGAAATCTGCAAGCCTGCTGTGTATCAAGTCAATGTAATTCATTTATTTTTTTAAAGGGGTGATGATACGCTCTTTCCTCTAGATGACAAATTACAGCGCTCATCTGAAAAGCCCTCTCTTTGGGGAAAACATTCTGCCTCTTTTTTTGTTTTCTGCATAGCCTCTTTATTGTGTATGGTGAATAAAGAAATAATAACATGAACTGAATACCCATAAAGAGAAAAAATTGATAAAAGCAGAACTGATTGTGTGATTGTGATAATGAACACAAAGATAATGTACAAAATGTACATATAGCATTCAACTAGGAGAATCAATTCCTTTGTAGTTTTTTGCAACTGTTTAAAATATGGATTATAGCTAAATCCTATTATATGTTTAGACCAGAGGCTAGAAGTGGTGAAGCCTATCACAGAAGGAGCCACTGTGAAAGCTGATCTCTGTAGGATCTAGTAAGTTAGCTGCTGTGATGCTTCTCCAAGAATTATACCAAAATAACAACTTTACTTTCCTCAAAGAGTAATTTTCCCAGTTATCACTAAGATTTTTGTTGGTCATTATAGATTTTTTGATATACTTGCAATGAGAAAGATTTACAACTGACATATTAATACTATGCTCTATTGAGATTTGGCTTCAAGCTGTCCAATAATCCTCATCATCCTTGATTTTTTAGTGTGCCCCCCAGAAAATATTTTCAGATACTTTTTTTATGTCTCCTAAAATCCCCTTCTTTACTTCCCCCCAACATAATTATTTCTTTCTCTAATAAAAACCAGTCATCCTGCCTCACCACCCCTCATCTGCTTTTCTCTTTAGCTTTACCTGTCTCTCTTATGGACCCACAGTCAGAGGAAGGGGAAGAGTACCTCTCCTCTGAGCCCAGTTTCTTGACATCCACAGATTAGATCCTTTCTCTCTGCCCTAGGGTTCCTTCTATGTTAGTCATCTTGCTTCTAGGAATTTATAGGTCACTTTTAACTTGGGGAAAACCTCCTTTGACTCAAATATTCATTTGTTATTCACTTGGCAGATGTTTATTTAATACTTATGTCCTGTAGCATTGGTTGTTGGCAAGCAATTGAAACAGACTTTGGTTATCTTGAACAAAAAAGGAATGTACTGGAAGGCTATGAGATTATCCATAAAATGGGTAGAAAAGATTAAGGATCTGGCTCCACAGATGACATAGGCCAGAGTGGCTCAGGTGAATCCAGGTGACAGGGACTACAATAAATCTCTTCAGGGATGAAACAACTTTAACCAACTTTAACTTGGCCTTTGTATCACTTTTTTCAAAACTTCAGTTCCAGGAAGTGACGGTCTGATTGACTTGGGGCACTATCCCATCCCTAGAGATGAGAAGTATGGGGAACCTGGATTGACAGTCCCATCAGGACTGCATCCAGTTGGGGGAAGTTAGTTTCTAAAAGGAATGTGAAAATGCTATTGCCAGGAAAAAATGAATAGGAATCAGGGAGGCAAAACCAATAACTTGTCACTGTAGCCTATAATATGTCAGGCAGTCCGTATCCTGGTCTTTGAAATAGACAAATAAAACTAACATTTACTAAAAGGAAAAAAAAATTGATGAAAGTGGTAAAATTGAAGGTGAGATTGCAAGAATAAGCCCAAAGATAAAAAGATATTGTGAAATATATAGGAGAAATATTTCCCCTTCATGGATGACAGAAGTAACTGTCCAAACATATGAATAAATTGTGGCACAGTCATACTGTCTTGTCCCAATTCTTAGATGAGAGATTGGAACTGGTCCAAGATGAGGGAGATAGTTCCTGTCCTCAAGGAGCTCACAGTCATTGGGGAAGTCAGATGTAGAATAGGTCATTTTGGGAAAATAAAATTAAAATAGAAAGCTACCGATGTCATGGCACATGGAGAAGGTGCATCTAATCTTAGAATGGGCTGATTCTAAGAAGTTCTCCAGGAAGAAAAATCTCAGTTGAAATCTAAGAAGAAATTGTCTGTGGTAGGAAAAATAGTGTAGTAGTAAAGAAGGGCATTCCAGGAAGACAGAATAGACAGGGAAGTGAGAAACAATGTGTATGTTAGAAGAACCATGGTGATTTTGTAAAGAAGGGATTTGAGGGAGCAGCGGTTGGGGGTGGAGAGCTCTAGGCATTGTGGTAGCCTCTGAGGAGCATCACAGAGAGGGCCAGTAGGGTGAGGAGTAGCAATGCCTGTTAGTTTTGGCAGATAGGAAGCCAGTGGTGAGCTGGGAAAGAGGAGTTTGAGTTGAGTAGAACAGGTAGAAACCAGATGATGGTGACCCAGGAGTGAATGGGAGAGAAGGAAGTTGATAGGAAATGAAGACTTCTGTGCAGAATGTTTTGGGTGAGAAGGAGCAAAGGGCATTTGGCTCACAGATGGAGAGGACTGTGGAAGGAGGGCTGTACTTTCCTGCAATGAAAGAATGAAGTCAGTTGAGGGAAAGATTGAAGACACAGGGGAAGAATGATACCTAATGATGAAAGTAAAAGGAAAGAATGTTGACCTGAAGGGTAAAAGATGACTTATTTTCTGATACTAGAGATCAGAACATAAGAATAGGTGTCAATCTACAGGAATCTGTGGGCAGAAGGAGAATGTTGAAAGATGCCATTATGGGTAGCCTCCATTTTGTCAAAGAAATAGAAGACTAAAAATACCTTGGAATTAAATAAAAACCAAACACCTGAGTTCAGATTCTGGTTCCACAATATAATAATAGCTAGGTGACCTTATACACTGAGCCTCAGTTTCCTCATCTGTAGAATGGAGACATTACAGAAGTTACCTTAAAGGGCTATGATAAAATTGAATAGTATAATATATGTAAAATAGCAAATACTGTCTCTGATGCTTAGTAAGTACTTAATGTATTAACTATTATTATTAGCATAAGAGTATGTGACCATAGGATTAATGAACTACTTTATAATATACATGATCTCATGTTTATGAAAAGATTCTGGAACTAGTGATTCCTAGCTCTGCCATTTATCAGCTTGGTGACTTTGGGGATGATAATAATGTCAACCTTATTAGGGTATTATGAGGATTAAATGAATTAATTCATATAATACACTCAGTGAGGATTCTGTAAATGTCAGATATTGTTAGTGCTTTTATTTTCATTCAAGGTCCAAAGAGCACTTAGTAGTATATATTGTTATCTCTATTTTGTAGGAGAGGAAGTCAAAGTACAAGAGAGTTAAATGACTTACCCAGAGCCAGATAACTAGCAAATGGCAGAACTGGGCTAAAACCAAGATCCTTTGTATGTCCAAATTCCATTCACTTGCTATTACGCTGTGACTGCTGACCCACTGCCGACCTTTGACCTTTAGCATCTGTTTACCCATACTCTGAATTACTCATCCTCACACAGCCTGTGAGCTCATCTTGACCATTAGCTTCCAGGCCCATCCTGGAGTTCAAATTCTGGTTCTACAATTTAATAGCTAGGTGACTTTATACTAGAGAATGGATTTGAGGGAGCAGAGGCTGTGGGTAGAGAGCCCCTGAGCACTGTGGTAGCCTCTAGACCGCTAGCTTCCAGGCTCATCCTGGAGTCCTTCCCAGTTCCACGCTGACTCCAGATTCTTGTCTTGCCTTGCCTTTTTGACCTGCATGTCGAGCTCCAGCTACTGACAGTCTAAATGTCCATGAAGCAGCATGAGAGTAAATAAAAATCCAATTCACCCAAGGGTTGTTCTATAAGTACCTGTTGAAGGTTGCAAATAAGAGAGAGAAGATACCATCATGCCTTCAAATACCAAGTGCTGTATTTGTTCCTGTGAATGTGGTGAAAGAAATCTCTCCCGGCCAATTCCAGTGATGCTGCACATCTGTGCACACTCTACCTACATGCCTGTCTGCATTTCTTTCCCATTGGCATGACCTGTTGTTTTACTGCAACATGAATCAGCACTTTGGAAACACTCAAAGACTTATGATTTGGATTGTAGTGTGGATGCTTGATGATAAAAGTCTGACTTTGTTTCTACTCTTGTAGCAAGTCTGATGGGAATCTCAGTTCCGAATGTTATATAACATCATGACCTTTCTTTGATGCATTGTGCTGTAGCAGACAGATGTACTTAAGGATCAGCATTCAGAATAGTTCAAACCAACTTTTTTCTTCATAGCAGGATTAGGAAACAGAATGAGCCTTCTGTGCAGTCCAGCCTTACCATATGAAAGAAAACTCGTGTGAAAACCACGATTCTCTGTATTTAGATAATGCAAGGTTCTTTTGGGGTCATGGGTTTTATTTAATTTAAGCTACACTTAGGTTTTCCATATCAAAATCGTTTTCCACTTTGATGACCTTAAAAGAGTCAACTTTAAAGTTGGAATAAAGGGGATTCCTGACTAGTGTTTTAAAAACAATTAAGCTGTAGAATGTTCTAATTGTTTGGACAACCTAAAAGGCAAAATGTTTCTTTTTAATGATTTTTATTAGAAATGTAATCACTTAATATACCAAAGAAAGGCGTCCATATGGACACTGATTTATTACATATTTTAAATTGGAAAGCAATTTTATTCAAATGGGCTGGGAGGAACATGTTTCAGCTGCACAATACAAGGGTTTCACATAGCCACATGGAGATGATATTGCCAATATGGGAAAGGATATTGGAGGGGCGAAGAAAACAATTAGGAAGATCGAAATGGTTAAACAGAAAATTTGAAGGAAGGGACAGGAAGCAGATGAGTGAAAGGCGGGAGCGGAGATGCCATTTCAGGGAAGGAAGGGGGCCTTTATTGCTGAGTTCTGGCTGGCCTTTCCATAGGAAGCAGCTTCGGAGCAGCTTCTGCAGGTCGGTAAGGGGACTCCTACCGATAGGCCTAGGCCTCAGCTGAGACACTGACATGACCACAAAGCAAGTGGCAAGGCACAGAATGCATGTGGGTAGCCAAAGGTGGCGGGACTGCCCATGCCAAGGGGAGAGTGGAAAGGTGCACAGAGGTAAATTGCACGTGTGTGTCACACACGGGTGTTTGTTATACTCAATTATCTCACACCCATAGCATGTCAATTTTAAGCCAAATTTTACTAACCTGAGACCTGGGTTGCTTATATATCCCCTCTAGTACCAGTAGGAAAGTGATGTTTGTCAATCTCATGGAGGCTTTAGAGTGCTACCTTTGATGCATTACAGGGTATGACTAAAAATAAGAACTCATTACTTTTCTTGGAAAATATGGGAAACTAGTATTATTTATTAGAAGAAGGAACATTAAGAAAACAGAACTTACAAAAGCATTGACTGAAGGAGGAAAATTGAATAAAATTTAGGTGCCAAAAGTGAAGACGTACCAAATGTAACTGACTGTCTAAAAATATCTAATTCTACCATTCATTTACTTGGCAAATATTTTTAAAATGCCGACTATGTGTTAAGCACTGTACTGGGCCCTTTACGTATAATGACAGGTAAGAGAGACAAAGTTTCTGACCTCATGGAGTTACTTATTCACAGATGAGTAAGCAGGTGGTGACAGTGAAATTTGATTCATGCTCTGATGGTAGCTTACACTGTAATGAGGGCAAAGATTCAAAAGCACATAACTGAGTTTATAGAGTATCATGGAAAGCTTCTTAGGAGAAGTCACACTTAAATGATAACTGAAGGAGTGAGTTATCATTCCTGATAGTAAGGCAAAGAGATGGGAGACAAGTCTACAGGGAAGAATGAATGGCAGAGACCTGGAAAACACTTCAAAGGCATGCACAGCTCACTAGAGAAGTGTGCAGAATAAACAGATGACTGCTACAGAAGGAAGCTGAAGGATGAGACATGGCCTTTATTGAGCACCTACTGTGATCTTTAAATACATTATCATATTTAATTTTCCCAAGCACAACTTGCTTTCATTTAACAGATGAAGGAAAAAGAAGTACAGGGAGAATAAGTAACTTCACCAAAGACACACAGCTTAGTGCCAATCCAGTCTATAACCCAGCCCCGACTGGTCCCTTAGCCTTTGTTCTCCCCCCCCCATACTACCTTATCTCTCTTGGTTTTAAGGAAATAATAACTTGTTTTATGACTAGGACTGTCTACATTACAAGCCAAGTAGCTCTTAACTTTTAAGTAGTACCAGATCTTTCCTATGAAGCATCATGTCTGATACACAGTGAACAAATGAGTGATAGGAGTATGGAGCATGCTGATAGGAATGTGCTGGAGGCAGAACAGTCTTTAGTTGCTTTGGATCTTTGGCATGTCACCTAGCCTTTAGGTGAATTTACTAAATCCAGATCAAACGTGGCCTCTTCTCTGCCTCTCTTTACTGCCCTGCAGAATTCATTGCTTCCTGCTGTGTGATCACAGGACTTTTTATATTATGGTTAGTTTTGCACAGGTCAAGTCTTCTACCAGTCATAAAATCTGTCTTGTAGACTTATCAATATGTGGAAGAGAGTATGAGATCATGTATGTGTGAATTCCTACTATAAACTACACAATGGTAAAGTACACTCCATATATATTCAGTGGCTGCAGTGGTGAGGTGGTAAATTTGAACAATCACCACTCAGAAAAAAAAAAAAGAAAGTTACCTTGTAGTGTTTGATAATATTCATAGTGTAAATACCCAATTTCAAGCTACCAATGTGATATCACTGAGTGTGGACTTGGGAAGAGATGTGCTAGAGCAGCCCATTGTATAATATTTTACACTAGAAACGTAGTCAACTAATTTAGTTCTAGCATAGAAACATAGGAAGTTCTGTGCTTTGAGTACTTATTACCTTTAATTTCAATATAATTAATTGCAAACTTATAGAATTTAATTTTTAGCAATGACTATGTTTAACAGCTCACTAAGTTCCTAATAATTTCACAGTTGACCCTTTGAAGCTGGTAGCAGCTGGCTCCAACATACCACTGAATTCTAAGTATCTGATGGGAATATTCTTGTGTTCAACTTTGTATTTTCAGTGATTAATATATGTCCTGGAACTCGGAAGTTGTTGGGTAAATCAATAAATTGATGAATAAAATAATGAAAAATGCTAATGTGAAACCAAGTTAGTTATGCATGTGAAAAAGACCTTGGATATATCCTACAGTCTCTCTTGGCCTCAGATTCCTCATCTGTAAGGTGAGGAGCTTGGATGGATTTGATTGATTTGATTAACCTCAGTGTTCTTCTAGTTCTCACATTCTATGTGTTCTAATGACCAGAAGCAGAGTCTGTGATTATGTCAACTATTTTCTTAGCTGCATACTTACATTGTGATGACAACATTTTAACTACCTCATTTGGAACTTAAGTACTAAGTGAATAGGAGATTAGAACTGATTTACTTTATCTTGAACAAAAATGAAGACTACCTAATGTGCTTCATTTCACTGTTGATCATTAGATCGTTTGTCTAGATTTGCTGGAACAGGGCATCATCATACGGTCTTACATATTTGGATTTAATGGAAAATCGGGCTCATTTTAAAGTGGTAGAAAAGAAAACAGAAATTCCTCATTTTCAAATGTTTAAAGCTTAAAGGCTAAGTTTTTGGAGCTGGGAGCCTAGGATTAATTTTGCCGAGCATTTTCTTTGAAGGGGAGATCAGAATAAACAATAGAGTCTTGTTAACATAGTTTAAGCCAGGTTCTTTAAACTCATCACAGAACTCCTTTTCCATACAAATTGTAGTAGCACCTCGTGGAACACTGGTATTTTGTGGAACACAGTTTGGACAATGCTGCTCTTGATGTTTCTCTCTGATAACTAGCCGTGAAGAGGACCAGAAAAAAATAGCTTTTTGATATTTGCTGATGTCAGATAATTTATATTTTTGAACAGTTCCATGTTTATAGTTATTAACTTAGAATTCTACCTTTTCAGGTGTCATACTACCACATCATTAGCCAACTACATAGTAAAAAGCAAAAACAGACGGTATGTTAGAGTCATCTTGGAATAAATGTAGAAAAACTAAGAAACACTTTCCTCATTCATTTCCTGAAGATATCCAGGATAATTTGCCACCTCTGTCACCTTATTTGTAAAGTGAGACAGGTGGATTAGATAAGCCCCAGAGTGTGTGATTTATACTCTTAAACCATGTAATCACTGCATTGGAGCTCTGGTAATGGGGATGATTATGGCACTGAAGCCTTAAACACATTCACAGAAGTGAAGGAGGAATCAGAGAAGAGTATAATTAAGTTAAATGTTCTGATGTTCAAATGTTGACACACTCATTCGTACTTACATCCAAGAGAATTAAAAAAAAAATTTCCCCTGGGGAGAATAGACTTGATTTACATGGTACTTCTTTCATTAAATTCAGTGAAGCCTGCTAAACTTGCTAATGAAGGAAAATTATGAAGTATTTTGGCTCAGTTAACTTGCTCTTTCCATAATAATTTGGCCTCAGACCATCTGACACATAATCTGAAGTAATCAGATTTCAAAGAAATTAGCCCCTTATTCTTTAGCTTAAAATTCAAAGAAACATATTTTGCTCTAATCAGAAAGAAAAGAAGATATGATAACACTGCATTGGTAATTTCATTTCATTGTAAGATATTTAGGTTATATTAGACATGAGATTTTAAAATATTCTTAGATGTTTCCGTTAGAGCTTCTCAATTTTGCTGAGGCAAGTTACTCCTGTGTGACCCTCAGAAAATAGGTCTAGATGAGATGTTTAACCAGTCTGTGAAATGGCTATTCAGGAATTGAGATTTCCACATTGTCCCTTCCAATCTGTTCTCTGGTATGCCGTCAGAGTGATCAATATTAACATGCAAACCTGATTAAAACTCGGCTTAAATCTCTTTAAAGAGATCCCAATACTCTTGGCATAACAAACTTTTTCCCCAAGACTTTGAGGCCCTGAGTGATTCAGCTCTTGTCTGCCACTCTCAGCTCGAGTAAGTTAGGACAGGCTTTATATTTTGCTTATTGTTTATTCCATGGTATCAATAATCCCAAATATTAGGGATTTAACAGAACACAAATTACTCATGCAGAAGAAGCAACTCAGGTAGGCAATGGGAATTTGCTCATTACAGTCCACTCAGGGACTCAGGCTCACTATGCATCGCCACCCTGAATAGTGCAAGTTGTTTTACCTGAGGGGAAAAGAGCTCTGAATGGTCCCACCTTAACAATTGGGTTCTCTGGCCTAGAAGTGACACTTGCTTAGAACTCATGGCCATCTCTAGTCACATGACCTCATCTACCTACAAGGGGACCAGAATGATGACAACATTTTAACTACCTCATTTGGGACTTAAGTACTAAGTGGATAGGAGATTCAGAACTGATTTACTTTATCTTGAACAAAAATGAAGACTACCTAATTTGCTTCATTTCATTGTTGATCATTAGATCGTTTGTCTAGATTTGCTGGAACAGGGCATCATCAACCCAAAGGAAGAGAGGACTGGATATGGGTGAGTAGTAGGAATGACTCTCACGAACTCCATGTCTCTTCCTGGTTACTCTCCCCTGCAGATCTGCACTCCAGCTCTACTGATACTGTCATTACTGTGTCATTCATGTCCTTACTTATTTCACCAGATCCCATTATTCAACCAGTTTGTGCATGCAGTTCATGCATTCATTCCTTTCTCTTTCTCCTCCCCAATGTTGCATTAGTGTTCAAAATATTCTTCCTCTTCTTCCCTTCACCTTCCTGTTTCCTCTTCTGTCTTCCTTTACAACTAAGTTTTTCCGTCATCTCTTTCAACAGGCTTATCTAACTGTACCTAAAAAGCTGGCTTGTCATCCATTCTCTGGTCTGTCTATAAAACCTTGTACTCACTTCTAATAGAAACCTAAACACCCTGCACTGGAAATGCTTACTTGCCTGTTTGCCTCACAGTACGGTATAAGTCTCCTGTCTTATTCACTGCTGTACTCTGAGTACCTTGCATGGTGCCTGGTGCAGGGCTAATTAATAGGCATTTAGTTACTCTTTGCTGTTTCAGTGATGGGATTATTTATGGTGAAGAACTTAGCATAATTTTGGATAAGAGAAACTACTTTTTCTCTGGTTTTCAGACTTGCTGAGTTAAAAATTTACATAATAAGAGATTTGTTGGTTTATTTTCTGGATAAGAACAATACAGAGAATGAATTTTGGATATTCCAGTAGCTGAAAATTTAACTAGCCACACAGGCTAGAAGTGTAGGAATTGGAATTGAGTGGTAGTGCGTAAGATCAAGTTTAAATTCAAAGAATATTCTAACTTAATGGTCATTGTGAAGCCAAAGCAAATAGTCACCAAGCAATTCTGCTTGTTGTTAGGATCCAGGCTTGCAGATATAGGTACTCAGTCACAAACATGCCCATTTTCTTTAATTACATGATTTTCCTTCTCTGAACATTTAGAAGATAGAAGACAGATAATATAAACATTTCTTGCTCTTAACTTTACGAACTTCAGAAGAAACTTCGAACCCATGCATCAATGATATGGGAAATTAAAACTCAATCTAAGAATAATGCTTTCTCATCCCACAACTGATACTGTGTGTGGTTAAATTACCCATGGGGACAGTGTAGAATACCAATCACTGCACAGTGGCTGGTTATTCAAATTCAGTTTCACAATTTGCCAAGTTTCTCAGACGAAACTGAAGCAGCTCTGAGAATTAATATGATTGCTAAGGCAGATTCTTAAAGTTTAAGTATTAGAGATTAGCTCTGAGCCCTGCATAGTAGAAAAATTGCCAGAAAACTTAGCAAGCAATAACATATAACCAGAAAGAAAATTTTCTATCCACATACACATAATCACTTACACGTATGTTACATGCTTTCAAATCTGGAGAGATTGTTACTAGAACATTAAACACTGGGGAGAACTATTTTATGGAAAAGGAACACATCAAAATAAAGGATTGAAGAACAAATAATCTAATTCCATAAAATACTTCACTTGGTTTTAAGGACCTATCAGAGCCAGAACAGGAAGAGATTAATTGTGAATTAGAGTGAGTAATCCTGAGGCCACAATTCAACATCTGCTGAAGGATAGGTGTCAATTCCATGGGATGTTAGAGAAAAGGAAACCCCTAAGTATCTTCAGTGCTGCTCTTGTGCTTGCTCAGTCCAGACAATGGACACAACCCTAAGAGAGTGGGTGGAGAGCTAGCTAAGCCAAAAAGGACATGCAGGCCTACATTTGTTCCATTTGGTCGATGTAATCCTAGACCTAAGGGTATTCTGCACAATTACCAAACCCGACACCACTGTGCAATGTAGTCAGATACTTCTAATTTTATATATCACAAATATAACACACAATTAGTTTTGCTTATGAATTTTGTGTGATCACTATATCCTGATACATAGTTACTTTTGTGCACATTGTTTAGATTTTTAAATATGGAATTATTTTTTATTTTGTACTATTTTATGAGTATTCTATAATTTCATTAGGCAGTTTCTTAAATACATGGCCCATGTGGCAAATGAAAATTGCAAAATTCTTTAGAACACAGTCTCATGTGTCTTATAAATGGTAAAAACATGTATAAGAATAAAAAAACCTCAGAAAATGACATGAAGGTGCTAAACTTTTCTCAAGAGTTTATATCTAGCCTAGAACTAATGTTGGATCTTGGGACAAAAGAGATATGTCAGAAAATATCTTCTGTAACCATGAAATTAAGTTGAAAGTAATTGAAGAGCTAATGTTTATGAAAAATACTAACTAAACTTTTGTTTAAACTGCTCTCATAACCTTCATCTCAGTCAAATACTATCTAAGGGTTTTATCAGAAAAATGTTCAACTTAAATAAACTCTTATTGAGCTAGGAGTGGGACAGGCAAACAAATCTTACCCCTGGTGGTCAGAAATGGTCTGTTTACCCCCTGCAAGTGGTGAAGAAGGTCACACTCATGCCCAGGAGAGAAGGATGGAAATGGCAGGGAACCGCCCCAGCCTTGATGCTGAGGCTCTCAGAATGAGAGAAAGCAGGTGGAAGTGAAGTCGCCAGCTCTGGACATCTGCCTTCTCACTCCCTTAACTCTTTTTCTAGATGGCGCTTGAGCCTGCCACAGTTCAGGACCCAGCCGAAGCTGTCAAATAGAGAATATCACATGGCAAGCCATCTAAAACTTAATATTAGAGCTCAAAGGAGTGTCAAATATCATGGAGGCTCTTTCATTTTGTGATGGGAAGGAAATCCAAAACCTAAAGGGGTTCTGTGACTTGCCCAAGCTCACACAACCAGTGCATAACACAGCCAGGCTGTTGCCTTCCAGTCCAGTATATTGTCCATGACACAAGACAACCCATGAGTCGCTTTGGAAGGGGAACCTAGAATTACAAGAGCAGGGCAGCCATCAAAGAGAGTTGCTGGTATGGAGCTTTGGTGGAGTGTTCCCTCTTAGACATAGGGGCCATTCTCTGGGAAATGTTCCCCCAGTGTTAGCATTCGGAGTTCTAAAATGCTCATGGAGATATTTGGCCTTCAGGGTAAGAAGGTTCCTTCCATTTCTAGAGACAGACACAGGTTTGCCCTGGCAAAGGTCCGGGGGCTTGCAGGCACTCTTTGTGGGACTACATTCATAAAAACTTGTCTTGTCAGAGAGAACCCCACCATCGCAGTGTCTGCCGAAGAACTCTGAGCTGCAGGCCCCTGTTGCCAGTAAGAAGAGTAGCTTTGGGAAGGGTGGTGGCTTCTAACAGATGGCCCCCATCTGACCACCAACTCAGAGCCACTTTTTTTATGAAAAGGTTGCTGCTTTCCAGGGTTTCTGGTGTGTGCATTCCAAGCAGGATCAAGAACATCTGGTGAACTTGGAACGAGAATTGTGCTTAGGTCATGGCCTCTAGGCAAGAGATCAGCACTTGAGTCACTGAAATCTTTTATGAAGCATTAGCTGTAGGTCTGGAAACAGCACTTAGGCAAGTCCATGTAAAGTGGAGGCTACTTGCCTCCACCCGTTTTCCAGGGCTGGGCCTGTACTGGAGCCCAAGACTCATATGTGAACATTGCTTTCCAACTACGGAATTTAAAATCGTGAGGAAAGAGAATAGTCACAGATTTGTGTGAGAATGCTGAGACAGGTGGCAAAACACCTCATCTTGGAGCCCTTAGAAATGTCTGTGGTGGGTATTAGGAAGGAGGATGTGAGGTGTGGGCTTCTCCCGGTAGATGGGGAGACCCCCAGAATACTTTGATCCTTGGAAGCATCTTTCAGGGTTGATGAGGTATCATGACATGGGGGCTTTATCTTTCTTGCTTCTCCTTATGTATTCTGTGCCTAGAAATAAGAAAAAAAGAGTGACAGGAAACGTAATGTGTATAGTACAAGTTTTACTCAGTAATGGCATTTGTAGAAAAGTCTCTTTTCAGTTAGGACTTGGAATCCAATCCAAGATAGTTCTCTTTATTTTGGGCCTCCTCCTTCCCCACCATTTACTTACCAGCATTATTTTTTTTTAGCACATGTTTTTAATTTTTCATTTTCTTATCTCCATTACCCTTAGATTTTAAGTATCATAAGGGTATTATTCCATGGTTATTCATCCTGTACTCTCAACACTTAGCGCTGTACTTATTGACACACCAAAAGTAACAATATAATAGAGTAAAAATTGTCAATGATGATCATAATTACAATAATAATTTTACATGTGCAGCTTCTTATATGTGGCTTGCAGAGCACTTTCACATATTTTATACACTTTCAAACTTTGATGAAGCCTGACAGAAATTTGACTTCTGCCTAGGTCTTTTGACTCCAAATCAGATGCTTTTTTAATGGTCAGGAGGATATCTGGATTTCAAAACAATGTGTTTTTCAGAGAACAGACTGATCAGGGTCGATAGTTCTATATGCACACAGCATGAGAGATGGAGGTCTGTAACTTGAGTGTTTAAGTAAAATTTCAGAGCAACAAAGTTTGTACATTTTAAGTGAAGGAGTTTTCTAATGGTAAATAGCCAATTCAAAAGCCAAACCAAAGCAACCAAAAAACACGGACTCCTAAACCTTAACTGAGGAAATTACTGAGTTTTTCTGTTTCTGGTGCCACAACAGTTGTGTCCTTATTCATGTTACTTAACTTTAGTTTTCAATATGAAAATAACAGCATTTAATCAAATGGGGCCTCTGCCACTTCCCGTGACAAAATGCCATACTTCTGTTAGTCTAATTTATAAAGTTGGAAGGTAAGCCTTTCATTGTAACTATACAAAACACGGTACTAATTTCTAGTGGGGGAACTTCTCATCTTGCCAGTTGAACATGGGGTTATTAAAATGCTGCGATCAAGTTCTCCATATAAAAGGGGTTAAAAATTAAAAGCCAAGGTTTGAAAGGTCGTTTTTCATCATTCTGTAACTATGGTAAAAGAGAACCTGGGACCAGTTCCTTAAGCTTTTGAAATCTGTTCCCTCCAAAGGTTTTCTCATGCCATCTTCCAGAGATTACCATCAAGGATATAGTCAAGCATATTTGGCAATACTGCATAGCAGATTATACTCTGAAAATAAGAGGTTCATTTTTAGTATACTTTTCCCATCCTATTTGTGATCTTGCCTCTCCTCAACCCCAAAACCTGCAGCTTGGGGGCTGTGTGCCCCAGGAAGTGCCCCCATACACTTCCAGGCTGCTACCTATCGGCAGTACCAGTGCTCCACTGGCAAAATGGAGTACTAGTAAGTCACACGCAGAATCTGAAATCCAACATCCTGTGAAAATTCAGAGGTTTCAACAACTTCATGGAATTTAGTCACATCAAAGCATAACTTAGGAATGGAAACCTTGGTTATTTAGAAAATGTAACCAAAACAGTGGTTCTTATTCACTCACAGAATTTCCTAAAGGCTATCTGTTTAACTCCTCTGGTGAAAGAACTCAACCTAGAATTATTTCAACAGTAAAATATTAACACAGACTAATGAAAAGGAATTCACTAAGAGTATACACCTTATGCATTCAAAACTGAAACCGTTTTAATGCAAGTTGGGTATGTGTGAAAGACTCAAAAGACTGCAGGCTGAAATCTCATTGCAGCCATCTCTGTGTGCAAAATAGTTTTAACTGTAGGTTTCAAAGCAAAGTTGTTAATGCTGAAGGATCATGTTGGATCAGTGGGAATTGCTTGCAGGGGAATTGCAGGGAGGCCAAGGCAGTGGAGGCTGATGACAGCTTGGGTATGAATCATCCAGAATGGTGTCAACTGGTGTATCCAAATACATCAGAACTGTCTTCTCTGAGTTTCAGAGTCATTACTAGGAGTGTATGCAGCTTGTGGAAAATCACTCACTCTGCAGGGGCTCCCCTTCTCTATTGACATTTGTAATGAATAAAGGCCAAGTACAGTGATCATCAAGAAAAACCATGTTAAAGTTAATCTAGGGTGTAGACATCAGGAATAGCCTGTAAGTGGTAATATAAATAATAGCAATCATAGCAGAAGTAGCATTCATTGAATGTATACTGTGCCGCAAAAAGTATGCTAAATCTTATTTTGTTAAATCCTCACCATAGCCACATGGGGCAAGTATTAATATCCCAGTTTTATTGATCTAGGGAACTGAGACTGGGAGAAAGGAAGCAGCATGCTCTGGTGTACATGGGAATGAGTTGGAACTCAGGTGTGTCTGTGCTCATGCTTGCTTCTCTCTGGCACTCTCTCTCAATCTGTCTGTCTCTGCTGGGAGTGATCTAATCAAAGGTTGGTAAGTGGCCTGAGGAAGTTTCTAGAGGAAAGCAGGGAATTTACATAAAGATGGTGATCTCATTTCACATGCTGATAACTGAATTAAAATTTAGCCTCTAGCTATTAACAACTCCCTTTCTTCTTGTTCCTGCCATTCCCTTGGGGTCACCCAAAGCTTGAAGATTAACCATAGAGCAGAGGCATCTTGATCCTATAGCTCATTTTGGTTAGTGCTTTTATTCAGAACTGTCTGTGATACAAGGACTACACACTCACTTGATACACATTATTGCTTTGAGTCTTGCTATGACCTAGTCAGGTGGGTATTCTTCCCATTTTACAGTTGATAAAACAGTCTTAGAATGTTTAAGGAATTTTTGTAATGTCCTGCGCTTATTAAGAGGTAGAGCAGGAAATGGACTGAGGGCTGCCTGACCCTGAGCTTCTTCTCACAAGACCAGGGCTTATCATCCTAGGCTGCTCATTGGAAACACCTAGGATTTCAAAAAATATGCCTGGATCGCTCCCGAGACCAATGAGATTAGGATAAGAGAGGACCTGAACCTCACTCTTTCTAAGAGCTCCTTAAGAGATTGTAACGTGCGGTCAAGACTGATAACTTCTCATGTGAGTATTGCCGTATGCGTCCTCCAGCTGTCTTGCTGAACATAATAAAGATTTCTGGAAAACAGTATGGCAGCTGAATGATTGGCTTCTTTCAGTTATTATGGCAGATCTAATCTTCTCTGCAGAGCCTTGTATGCCAGGTAACCAATATTTGATAATTAATACAATCTTAATAAATTCCTCAGGGATTTAAATAGGCAGGAATGTTGCTGTTTTGGGTAAACATAAGAGAGAGAGTCAGAAGACATATATTCAATGTACATCCATTCTAATGGCTGCCTCTTCTTTCTAGTAAAAACAGAAATGCAATTAGTAGTCATTGAATTTAGGACTCAGGTCTCTGTGAATACCAGAGTACCCAGCTCCTAGTTGCCCTTACAGTCTCTTAAGTGGATTGAGAAGAAAGTTCTTGTCATTGTCCTGATCTCTTGTGTCAATGGGCCCATCTTCTTGATATCAGTAAACATAGGTAATTCTCGTCATTCTGCAAGCTGATGTTGTATCGGTTGTCCTTCTGCAAGCTGATGATCTGCACAGTGTGGTATGGACTCCGTTATACTCAAGACTCACTGAAGCACAGAACAGAGTCCTGTAAGTAAATATTTTCCCCAACATTTGCAAGATACCTGATTACAGAGACCCTGATATACATGATGTCTTCTAATTTTTCCTATCCACACCTGACCCCCTTATCAACTCTATGCACATAATGAATAATTATAAAATGGAATACAAATTATGAGATAAAACTAGTCCAGAAGAAAGAGACTCAGTTACGTTTTTAGATTGAATCTCCCATGTCCTCTCAAGGTGTCAGGTATGAAAAAAAGTACCTAACAATTTGTGTTGGTATTTAGGATGTAAAATTTAACTTCAAATTGGTGGATGGGCAGCAGAATATGGTCCCTGCATTCATGTGACCAGTATTCTGTGTCATGTTTATGGTCAGTATAATCAAACTTTGGAAGCTGGCTTTGCAGCAAAATTTGTTACTCAAATGATAAAAATATGTTTTCTGTGAATTAAATATGAAAAAATTGGGGGAGATAACACTATACACTTTCATACTAGTTGGATGGCAGATACCTAGCCTATGTACCCTTATTCCATCCTCCTATACCACTGAATACTTTCCCTTCTCTTTTCCTGGCTGAACACAGGCATAGACTCAGACTTTCAACACTGGGACCCATGCAGTGGGTCCAGATAGATCAGATTTTGCACAAAAGATTAAACCTATTTTCCATCTCTACTATGGCAACTTATAGTTTACAAAGGATATTCATGCCCAATACCTTGTTCATGTTGTTCTCTGCAAAGTTAAAAGCCCTATAAAATACAAGGTGGTGGTGATTACATAAAAGATGACAGAGCTCTTCATATTTGTTCTGAATGTTAGGTACATACTGAAGTTTTGTGGGTTTTTTGAAATATGCTTCCAAATTTCTAAATCCAGCAGGGGGAGTATCCTGCTTTCCCAGACCCTGCTTTTAACACCTGCTTAGTTTCAGCGCTGACAGTTTGTTTTGTAATCCCCCCAAATTTGAGGAGCCTGTTGGGAAAAATTATGTTGACACCTTATAGGATAGGCCATCAAGGAAATTAGAGTTCAATCTCCTCCTCTACTCATGGAGTCTTATCTGTGGCACCTCTCTTCTCTTAGGTTTGGTCCCAAAGCCATGTATAGCTCTAATGATACGGTCCGGGAGCATTTCTGTTGGAAATCCTGTCTTTAGAATTGAACCTGAAATTATGATCAAATTTTTTCTTAAATCTAATAGGTCACATGATTTTCCCCCTCTGGAGGAGCTGTGAACTGGCTGGGTTTCAATTTAGGTAATTATATCCAACTTCCCAAATTCCACCCTAGTTTATGTGTTTCTGTTTCTTTACCTGCCCCATTAAAGTTCTATTGGCAAAGAAAGATTGTGTCATTCCTTACAGGAACAGACTGTCTTTTCCTGGCATGTGAAGTAATGTCCCTCTGCTAAAATAGCATTGTACCTGTCAGATCAATGCACATGTAATGGCAGGCTTTATTAAAAAATACCGTTATCTTTGTTGCTCTGAAACTTGTGTCTTAATATCAGAAATTTTCAAACTGTGGCCTGAGGGATAACTCCAGCTAGTGACCTATTTTGGTACAGCTCTCATGCTAAGACTGGGTTTTACATTTTCAAAGCATTGTAAAAAGAAACTACACATATATGGAAAAATGTAAAACAGAGATGATATGTGAACTCAAAAGCCTAAAGTGTTTACTAACTAGCTGTTTACAGAATAAGTTTGGTGACTCCTGCTTAAGATAATCACAGTAGTGGTGATAGTACATATTAATAAGAGCCCACTTATATAGCACTTACCATATAATGTTTTAAGCATTTTTCATGTTTAACTCTGTTAATCTTCATAGAGACTCTGAGATGGTGTAGCAGACAACCTTTAAGACTATCTCAAATAATCCTTGCCTCTGGCATTCATGCCCTTCAGTAATCCCTTCTCAAATGTAGGCTTTAGTTATGAACTCCTTTTGAATGAATAGTGATTCTCTCTAATAGAACATGGCATGGAATATAGAATATGGCTATGGAATGTCACCAAGATTAGATTATAAAAGACTGTGGTTTTCTTCTTGAGTGTTCCCTCACTCTCCCTTTGATTGATCACTATGGGAGAAGCCAACTGCAACTTACAGATGCCCATGTATTAAGAAAGGATGGAATCCTACTGATTAACTCATATGCAAACCCCATCAATTAAACTCCCTGCTCCCTCAACCCAATTGAGTCTTCAGATGAGACCACAACCTCAGTCATCAACTCAACTGCAGTTTCATGAGAGACCTTTAGCCAGAGGTCCCCAGCTAGGTTGCACCCAGATTCTTGCTCATAAAAACCAAGATAATGTTTGCTGTTTTAAGCCACTAAGTTCTGGGATAAATTGTTAGGTATCAATAGATATCAATAGATAAATACAGGTATCAATAGATAAATACCAATTTTGGTACCTGGAAGTGGGAGCATTGCCAAAACAAATACATAAAATGTGGGAGTGGCTTTGGAACCAGGTAGTGGGCAGAAACTAGAAAGGCTGTAGTACTTTTAGGAGAATGTTAATACAAGCTTAAAGTACCTTGAACACATTAGTCATAGAATTTTTGGCTTTGAAGACACTGACAGTGAGAAAGTGCAGGAAAGTTAAGAAAATGTTATTGAAAACTGGAGGAAGGGGGATTCTTGTTTATGTAGTGGCAGGAAGTTTAGCAACACTTTGATCTGTGGTTATGTGAAAAGTAGGAAATATGTCTAATGAACTGGGTAACTTCCAAGTAAAGTGTTGAAGATTCTTCCTGGTTTCTTCTTTCTGATAACAGTAAAATGAGAGAAGAGAAATAATTTGGGGGAAGGACTGTTAAACAAAAAGGAGTCAGGACTTGATTGTTTTCAAAATTCTCATTCTCTATAAAAAATGACACTAAAATTAAAAAATAGCTTCTCAACAAAGATCAAATTCAGAGTACTGTCAGAAAAACATAGTCTAAAGATGAAGCTAAGAGTGCGACTGGACCTCTGTTAAGACCTCAGAAAGATCAAAGGTAATGCCTTGGTGTTCTATTCAGTCACACAGAAAGGTCTTTAAAATATTGAAGGTATACCTCAAACCTTCTCTCAGTCAAACAATAGGGCCTCTAAGAAGATTAAGACTATGTCTCTCAGCCATCTCAGCAGGAGCCCAAGGTAGAGAAAGACTTACCTGGAAAAATTTGTAGGAGTGATTTTTGTCTAATAGAGTTGAACTCAAGTGGAGTCATAGGTGACCCACTGAGCAGGAACATTGGACTTGGACTTAGGGGAACAGAGGCAGTATAGAATGAATAAAGGTCTTTGGAATCTCAGATTTCTACTGGCAGGAAGCAGGCAGGAAAAACTATTCAGTTACCTTTCATCATAAAAAGAAAAGATGACTCATAGAGTAGAGTCCAAAGCCCAGAGGGCATAGCTGAGAGTAGTGGAGAATTATTCTTAGGCCTTGAGAATCTACCCAGGGTGTCCGTAACAGTTCCCTGCCTAGATGTTAGAATGACTATGCACCAGTGACTTCCTTATGGCTCCTATTTACCTCCATTTGAACAGAAATGTGTACATTTGTTATCCTGTGCCTTCTTCAGCACTATTATTTGAGTGTGTCTGGAGAAGGGAACTTTTCTGTTTAGTTTCACACGTCTAGAGTCTATTGTATTCAAGGAGCTATACTCAGAAATTACATCTAAGGTACATGATCTGTACCTGAACCTGATTTGCTGTGATTCGATGAAGCTTTTAGGGACCTTGGAAGTAGATGGATGTATTTTTCATGTGTAAAGGTGTGAATCATTGGGGGTTGGGGAGGGGACAGGCAGTTTCTAAGATGGTCCCCATCTACTGGCATCATTCTCTTTAGTGTGAACAAGATTTAGAGAATCATTTTTAACAAATATAGCACTGCAAAAGTGATGAGATGTTACTACCAAACTTAAGTTGTGAAAAAGATTGTGGCTTTTATCCTGAGTGTTCTGCTCTCATTCTCTTTTGGCTTCCTCTCTTTGGGGAAAGCCAGCTATGGTGGGAAGCTCTGTGTAGAGGGTACAAAGCCTGCCAACAGCCATGTGAGTGACTCTGGAAACAGATCTTCCCTTCTTCCAGTCCAGTCAAGCCTTTAGAGTGTGTGCAAAAATGAGGACGTGCCACACTTTAAAACCATCAGCTCTTGTGAGAACTCACTCACTATCAAGAGAACAGCAGGGCAGAAAACACCCCCATGATCCAGTCGCCTCACACCAGGTCTCTCCCTAAACACCTGGGGATTACAATTCAAAATGAGATTAGGGTGGAGACACAGAGTCAAACCATATCACCTGGGTTCCTTGGAATAGGCATTAACTGACATAGAGGGAGCCTCCTGAAATTTCTGTCTACCTCACTGGTGCTCCTGAATATCAATTTTGTTTGCTGTTTGATCAGCTACTGGCCAAAGAGTGAGCAAAGCATCAGTAACTGAAACTCATTTACACTGTTATGTTTAAAAGCCATGATTATATCAAGGAGAAAGATGTGGATATCCTTGGTGGTATAACTTCACACCACCCTTCAAATCCCTAGTCATCGGGGCTTAATAGCCCCTGTGCCACTCAAAGGGTGGTCTTCACAGTGGTACTGTCAACATCACCAGGGATCCTATTAAAATGGAAATAGTTGGACCTCACCTCAGGTGTAATGAATCAGACTCTCTGGGGCTTTGCTCAGCAATTTGTGCTTTAACAGGTGCTTCTTATACAAACCTATAGTTTGAGAAGCACTTGTGAGACTGGGCTATAGGTTTGATTATCTTGGTCACAAGTTTCTGAAGTCTGAAATACACAGTTTTAGCACTTTTGGCAAGAGTTACTTTGTTCACAGCAAAGTTTTATCTTAACACTTCATATTTTCTTCTGTGGAGTAGTGATATTTGAAATGTGGTTTGTAACAAATCATTTTAAAAGGGGAAAACTCCTTAACAGAATAGGTTAAGGATTTCATGTATAGCTTTATTTTTCCTCTGTGGACCCTCCTGTAATTTGGGGCTGTCTGGAGATTAATTTCTCTTTTCAAGTGAAAAATGCTGTTAACATTACTAATTGTAAGAGCTTCAGTTGGTGGTTGGAACTGAAACATCTATCCTTAAATCTCCTCTTTACAAAACAAGTGATTGTGTCATGGTTCCATGGGACAAGCATAAACTTTCTGTGTTGTTAGAAAACAATTATTACTAAGGTCTAATAAATGTTTATTATGGAATAAAAGTTACTTAGTTATATAACTGCTCAGATGATTCTATTTAAAAGGAGATAGATATCTCTTAATCTAGCTGGGTGTCTTCTCATTAATTGTTAGTTGAGCTGTGCCAGGAAATTATTCTGCCATTTTATATACTATTTTAAGCTTATTGCAGATGTGGAGTCTCATGTCAAGACTGGAACATTCTTAATCTTTCCTGTTTCTTGAAAGAAGAAGATAAACATTTCTGACAAACTATA
Source organism: Rhinopithecus bieti (assembly GCF_001698545.2). Taxonomy (NCBI): domain Eukaryota; kingdom Metazoa; phylum Chordata; class Mammalia; order Primates; family Cercopithecidae; genus Rhinopithecus; species Rhinopithecus bieti. The sequence continues at coordinate 278,581 of NW_016809668.1, forward strand.
ATCAGGAACTGGCCTGGTAGTTAATGAACAGGTCAGAGGTGGCCATTGGGGATGTTTCTAAAGAATGTTCATAATGAAAACTCATTGGCTTAGACCTCAGCTCTATAAAAGTGGTGATAAAAGGCATGAGGAGGGTGGCGATTAAAGAGAGGAAGATTCAACACAGCCTCCAACATTCACAGCACTCATTTTTTTCTTCTTTTGCTTTCCTAATACTCAGTGGATCTGTGATGTGTCTAAACCACCCACCCTGCACTGATCACAACCTTGAAGAACTGTGATCCCAAGGGAAAGATCACCATAAACTAGGAGGAAAGAATCTGAAATCGAATTTGAGCACTGCCAGTACCTCATGTTGACCTTAGGGAAGTCATAGATACCTAAGCAGCTGCTCTGGGAGGCTGCAGCACTCAGGCCCCAGCAGGAGGCAGGCTGTTGTCCTGTATTGTTCTCCCTTTCCCAAGATTATTGATGTTCTGTTATTTAAGGGTGGACACCCCACACTATCTTTGCCTCCTGCTGCCACAATATCTTCTGTCCTAGCTGGCTATGGGAAGTGGCTGAGGAAATCATAAATCCTGTAATAATTCCTGCCCATTTTTCCACTTCCTCTAGGTTGTAGCATAAATAAATTGTAATGTTATTTTTTTTTAGTTGATGAAAAATGTGTAATTAAAGCTGAATACACGTTGAATGTGATTTTATGAGTGTACAAGGCTTATGAATTTCAAGTATATTATGTGCAAACAGTCATTTACTAAGAATGTCATAAAGCAGAAGCAATTTTAAAAAAGCTAATAGCCTTTATAACCAAAATAAATAAAGAAGCATGATTTATGCAAGAGCTGAATTATTCTTTCCTATTGTGAACATGAACAAGAATTCTGTCTCCTCTATTAATATTTACTCTGAAAATATTTATTCGGTGCCTACTATTTGACTATTTTGGTTCTGGAATAACCATGCATGATTTGGTCCCTGTCATCTTGCCTAGGTAGGAAGTGATCAAGATCACCAGCTCACTGGGCATCCTTCTCCAACTTGCTGGGTTTCTTTTCTCTTACCCTCTTCTTCTTTCTCTCCGTCTCCCTCCTCCTGTGTCCTTAAACATTTTTTTGTGTATGTTTGAGACTTATTCAATGGGATGAATGGTTTGGAAGTATTTATAAAGTAGCTGTTTCCTGAAAGTACTTCCAAAATTTATGGTTTCTAGATCTCTGTTTCAGAATTATTTACTATGTGTATATATGTCTATGAAAGAGCAGTTTACCTAGAACAATGACTCTCAAATTGTGGGCTGCATTAGAATCACCTGAAGGGCTTCTTAAACCACAGATTGCTGGGTCCCTCTCCCAAAGTATCAGCTTTAGTAGGTCTGGGGTTGTGCCCAAGAATTTGCATTTCTAACTTCCCAGATGATGGTGATACTGCTGGTCTGGAGATCACACTTTGTGAACACTCACCTAGGACAGTGTTTTTGTGGCAATTTGTTTGTTAATGTTTTTGTTTGTGGAATAGCTAAATAAAAAAAAAAACTTGTGATAAGTTATTTTCTGCAGATGACCAGATGGGGTCAAGAACCCCAAGATCAGCCACTTTCTCTAGATTGCTTTTAATCTTCAGGAAATGCCCTGCATCTGACTCATTAATGCTGAAACTTACATTCCGGTGGATGGAGCACAGTAGCTGTTGGCTTTGGGATTTTTATTTGTTGGGTGGGAATGGAGTAATATTATAACATTTCCCCAGATTTCTTCTGTCTGGTGGATTGTGGCCATCTATACATAATATTTCAGGTTAGGACATTTGTGTCCTTTTTCTGTTTCTTTGTGTAAAAATTTCAAATGCCCTTATGTTTCTTCGAAGACTAATGATTTGCAATGAAAGCAAATGTGAAATTTGGCATAAATGATCTTGGCAAAATATAGCAATGCAGATAATTCAGGAGAAAATAGTTTGATAACTTAATTGCTAAAAAAAATCCCAACTTATTAAACTGATATATTCAGAAAGAAATATGAAAATATTTACTTTTTAAGTACTGAGATATTCAATTAAACTACTTTTCTTTTGTAGATCTTTATTCAAATGTCTCCTCATCTTTTCATGGTGCCCCCTTCCCTCCCTTTCTTCTTTCCTCTCTGTCATCAGTTATCATTTTGTATGTGGTTACATAATAAGTTGATCAGATATTTTGAAATACAGTCTACTGCTTAATTTTTTTATTGGTGAAAATGGATTGATATCTTTGTCTTGATAATTGTGTTTTATAATTACTATGGTCATTAAAACAAAATAGTTTTGTTTGAATTAACATAAAAGGAAAATAGTGTTTTATTATTTATTTTCTTACTTTTGCAACTTTATTTCAGCTTTGGGGGTACATCTGTGGTTTTGCTAAATGGTATATTGTGTGATGGTGAGGTTTGCTAAATGGTATATTGTGTGATGGTGAGGTTTGCTAAATGGTATATTGTGTGATGGTGAGGTTTGAGCAGGTAGACAGCATAGTTTCTCAACCCTTACTCACCTCCCTCCCTCCTTCCTCTAGTAGTCCCTAGTGTCTATTGTTCCCATCTTTATGTCCCTGTGAACCCAATGTTTAGTTCCTACTTGTAAGTGAGAACATGTCGTGTTTGTTTTTCTGTTTCTGAGTTAATTTGCTTAGAATGGCTCCCAGCACCATTCATGTTGCTGCAAATGACATGATTCCATTCTTTTTTTTTTTTCGGCTGTATGGTATTCCATACTGTATATGTTCCACATTTTCTTTATCTAGTCTACTATTGCTGGACACCTAGGTTGATTCCATGTCTTTGCTATTGTGCATAGTGCTGTAATGAACATATGAGTACACGTATCTTTTTTGGTAGAACAACTTATTTTCCTTTGGGCCTATACCCAGTAATGGGATTGATGGATCAAATGGTAGTTCTCTCTTTAGTTCTTTGAGAAATCTCCAAACTGCTTTCCAGAAAGGCTGAAGTAATTTACATTCGACCAACAGTGTATAAGCATTCCCTTTTCTCCACAGCCTTGCCAGCTTCTGTTGTTGTTTGACTTCTTAACCATAGCCATTCTGACTGCTGTGAAATGGTATCTCCTTGTGGTTTTGATTTGCATTTATCTGAAAGTTGGTAATGTGGAGCATTTTTTCATATTTTTCTTGGTCACTTGTAGGTCTTCTTTTAAGAAGTGTTGTTCATTTCCTTTGCCTACTTTTTAATGAGGTTGTTTTTTGTTTGCTGAATTGTTTCTATTCCTTATAGATCCTGGCTATTAGACCTTTGTCAGATGCATACTTTGTAAATATCTTCTCCCATTTAGTAGGTTGTCTGTTTACTCTGTTGATAGTTTCTTTTGCTATGCAAAAGTTCTTTAATTAGGTGCTACTTGTCAATTTTATTTTGTTGCATTTGCTTTTGAGGACTTAGTTAAAAATATTTAGCCAAAGTTGATTTTCAGAAGATTACTTACTAGGTTTTCTTCTAGGATTTTTATAGTTTTAGCTTTTACATTTAAGTCTTTAATTCATTCTGAGTTAATTTTTGTATATGGTGATAGGTAGTGGTTCAGTTTTATTTTTCTGCATATGGTTAGCCAGTTATCCCAGCACCATTTATTGAATAGAGTTCTTTCCCCATTGCCTATTTTGCTGACTTTGTCAAAGATCAGATGGTTGCAGGGGTATGGCTTTATTTCTGGATTCTCTATTCTGTTCCTTTGGTCTATGTGTCTGTTTTTGTACCAGTACCATGCTGTTTTGGTTACTGTGGCCTTGTGATACAGTTTGAAGTCATGTAATGTGATGCCTCCAGCTTTGTTCTTTTTGCTTAGGATTGGTTGGGTTTTGGGGCTCTTTTGTTGGTTCTGTATGAATTTTAGAATAGGTTTTGGTAATTCTCTGAGAAATTATGTTGGTAGCTCGATAGGAGTAGTGTTGAATCTATAGATTGCTTTCGTTAGTATGACTATTTTAACAATATTGATTCTTGCAGTCCAAGAGCATGGAATGTTTTTCCATTTGTTTGTGTCATCTATGATTTATTTCAGCAGTGTTTGTAGTTCTCCTTGTAAAGATCATTCACCTCCTTCGTTAGATGTATTCCTAGATATTTTTTTGTGGCTATTGTAAATGGGATTGTCTTCTTTAGAGTTTTCTAGGTATGGAATCATCATCAGTGAAGAGAGATTCTTTACTTCTTCTCTTTCTATTCGAGTGCCTTTTATTTCTTTCTCTTGCCTCATTGCTCTGGCCTGGACTTCCAGTACTATAATACATAGGAGTGGTGAAAATAAGCATTCTTGTCTTCTTTCAGTTCTTAAGGGAAATGATGCCAGCATCTGCCCATTCAGCATGATGTTGACTGTGGGTTTGTCATAGACGGCTCATATTATTTTGAAGCATGTTCCTTCCATGGCTAGTTTGTTTAGGGTTTTATTTGTTGAAGGATACTGGATTTTATTGAAAGCTTTTTCTGTGTCTATTGAGATGATAATATGGTTTTTATTTTAAATCTGTTTATGTGGTGAATCACATTTATTGATTCATGTATGTTAAACAAATCTTGTACTCCAGGAATAAAGCTATTTAGTAGTGGTGAATTAACTTTTTGATGTGCTGCTGGATTTGGTTTGCAAGTATTGTGTTGAGGATTTTTGTGTCTGTGTTCAGCAGGTATATTGGCCTGAAGTTTTCTTTTTTCATTGTGTCTTTGACACATTTTGGTGTCAGGACAATGCTGGCTTTGTAGAATGAGAGAGGAGTCTCTCCTCCTCAATTTTTGTGAATAGTTTCAGTAGGATTGGTAGCAGCTCTTCTTTGAACATCTAGTTTAATTCGGCTGTGAGTCCATCTTGTCCAGGGCTCTTTTTGGTCAGTAGGATTTTTATTACTGATTCAGTTTCAGAATTCATTATTGATTGGTCTGTTCAGGGTTTCAACATCTTCCTGATTCAGTCTTGGGAGTTCTGTGTTTCCAGGAATTGACCCATTTCCTCTAGGTTTTCTGGTTTGTATCTATAGAGATGTTTGTGATAGATTCTGAGGATCCATCATATTTCTGTGGAATTGGCTGTGATATCACCTTTGCCATTTCTGATTGTGCTATTTGGGTCTTCTCTCTTTTTTTCTTTGTTAACCTAGCTAGTAGTCTGTTGAACTTGTCAGTCCTTTCACAGAACAAACTTTTGATTTCATTGGTCCTTTGTATGGATTTTTGAGTCTGTATTTCATTCAGTTCTACTCTAGTTTTAGTTATTTCCTTTCTTCTGCTAGCTTGGGGGTTGATTTGCTCATGTTTTTCTAATTCCTCTAGGTGCAATTTAGATTGTTAATTTGAGATCTACCTTCTTGATGTAGACATTTAGAACTATGAACTTTCATCTTAATGCTCCTTTTGCTGCATTCCAGAGATTTTGGTATATTGTATCTCTGTTATTTATTTCAAAGAATTTTTTTTTAAATTTCTGCCTTAACTTCATTGTTTACCCAAAAGTAATTCAGGATCAAGTTGTTTAGTTTCCATGTAATTGTGTGGTTTTGAGAGTTTTCCCTGTTACTGATTTCTATTTTTATTCCACTGTGGTCTGAGAGTATGCTTGGTATGATTTAAATTTTATTTGAATTTACTGAGTTTTGCTTTATGGCTGAGCATGTGGTTGGTCTTAGAGTATGTTCCATGTGTAGATGAGAAAAATGTATATTCTGTGGTTGTTGGATAGAGTATTATGTACATGTCTAGTAGGTGAAATTGGTCAAGTATAGAATTTAAGTGTGGAACTTCATTATTAATTTGTTTTCTGCCTCAATGATCTAATGCTGTCAGGTGGGTACTGAAGACCCCAACTATTGTTGTGTGGCTGTCTAATTATTTTTATAGGTATAGAAGTACTTGTTTTATAAATCTGGGTGCTCCAATGATGGCTGTGTATGTATTTAGGAGAGTTAAGTCTTATTGTTGAATTGAACCATTTATCATTATGTAATGCCTATCTTTGTTCTTTTTTATTATTGTTGGTTTAAAGTTGATTTTATCTGATATAAGAATAGTGACCTCTGCTCTCTTTGTTTTCCATTTGTGTAATCTTTCTCCATTCCTTTAGTTTGAGCCTATGGGTGTCAGTTCATGTGAGATGGGTCTCTTGAAGATAGCAGATTGTTAGACTGTTTAAATTCAAGGTTACTATTGGTATGTGAGGTATTGTTCCTGTCATGATATTGTTAGCTGGTTACTTTGTAATTTTGACTGTGTAGTTGCTTTATGGAGCCTGTGCGATATGTACTTAAGTGTGCTTTTGAAGTAGCAGGTATTGTTCCTTTGTTTCTATGTTTAGAACTCCCTTAAGGTTCTCTTGTAAGGCTGGTGTAGTGGAAACAAATTCCCTTAATGATTGCTTATCTGGAAAAGATTTTATATGAAATTCTTGCTTAGAATTTCTTTTCTTTGAGAATGCTGAAAATAGACCTCCAATCTTTTCTGGCTTGTAAGGTTTCTGCTCAGAAATCCTCTGATAGCCTTATGGGGTTCTTTTTGTAAGTGATCTGACCCTTTTCTCTAACTTTAAGATTTTTCTTTTGTGTTGACCTTGGAAAAGTCTGATGACTTATGTTTCTTGGAGGTGGTCATTTTGTATAGTATCTCACAGGACTTTTCTTAATTTCTTGAATTTGCATGTTGACCTCTCTGGTAAAATTGGAGAAATTTTTATGGCCTATATACTCAAATATGTTTTCCAAGTTGCTTACTTTCTTTCCTTGTCTCTCAGGAATGCCAATGAGTCATAGGTTTGGTTTCTTTACATAATCCCATATTTTTGGAGGCTCTGATCATTTTTAAAAATTCATTTTCTGGCTGGCTGCGGTGTCTCATGCCTTTGGGCACTTTGGGAGGCTGAGGCAGGTGGATCACGAGTGGCATCACGAGGTCAGGAGATTGAGAACCATCCTGGCTAACACGGTGAAACGCCCCGTCTCTACTAAAAAATAACAAAAAATTAGTCCCGGCGCATGGTGGCAGGCACCCTGTAGTCCGCAGCTACTTGGGAGGTCTGAGGCCAGGAGAAAATGGCGTGTGACCTGGGAGGCCGCGGAGCTTGTAAGTGAGCCAAGATCATGCCACGCACTCCAGCCGCTGGGTGACAGAGGGCGAGACTCCATCTTCCAAAAAGAACAAAAAAAAAAAAAAAAAAAAAAAAAAAAAAGAAGAAAGAAATTCATTTTCTTTTAATTTTTGTCTCACTGGGCCCCTAATTCTGAGAGACTGGTTTTTGAGCTTTGAAAGCTTTTTCCCTGAGCTTGGTATAGTCCTCCTTATTAAGGCTTTCAATTGTATTGTTAAAAATTTCTGTAGTGATATTCTTTCAATCTCCCCAGAAGTCCACTTTGGCTTCTTTCTTAAACGCTAGGTCGTCCTTTTCAACTCTTGGATTGTTTTAGGCTTGTTTCGCTTGGACTTAGATTTCATTTTTTTCTTGAATCCTGTTGAGAACTTCTTTGCATCCAGAATTATGAATTTCTATGTCTATGCCTTTCAGACATTTGAAATCGTGGCTAGGTGCATTGCTAGGGACTTAATGAAAATCTTTAGAGGTAACAAAAAAAAACAAAAAAAAAAAAAAACCACTCTGAATTTTGAATTGCTAGAGTTCTTGTACTGATTCCTTCTCATCTGAGGAGGCTGGTGTTTCTTTTCCTTTTTGAAATTGCTGTTGTTTGCATGGGGCTTTTTGCCAGGAGGGTCTCGATCTCCTGACCTCGTGATCCACCCGCCTCGGCCTCCAAAAGTGCTGGGATTACAGGCTTGAGCCACCGCGCCCGGCCATGGGTTTCTTTGTTGTAGATAGCTTCCTGCGTTGGGTTTCACAGGCTCTTGGGTGCTGAAGGAATTTTTGTTTGTTCATGTAATTCAGGCTGTAATCCAGTAGATGGTGCATAAGAGTAAGGGCCAGCAGATTATATCTTGATGCATATGCAGCAGTGCTCTGGGGAAGGGGAGATGGGAGGGTGAGAGATACCTGCCCTCCCAAGTCTATTCCTGGGCTTTGGTGGGGCCTTTTCCGATCATTGGCATTGTTCTTGCATTGCCTTAGTCCCAAAGGGGGCCTTGTTGGGCTACACTCTCCTGTCTTTTAGGGGTGGCCTGAGCCAAAGGTTAGAGTGCCAGGAAACCTGTAACTCCCCAGGAACCTGCTGGTCCTCTGAGCTTGGCGGGGTCAAAGAAGGCTGTGGGATGTGTCTGTGAGTGGTCTGATGATACAGGGGTCAAAGGCAGATGATCCTGGGCAGGATGGTGGTGCCATATGTGAAGTTGGTATGGTGCCCACAGCCCAGGGATTTTAGTCCGGCTGATGACTATGGGGTCCGCCTAATTCATGCTTTTCAGACTAGGTCTCCTTCTAGTGTCTTCCCTAGGAGCAGGCCAACCCAGTTAGATTTGTACCAAGCCTTCTTGTGCTCATATAACTGCGCTTTTCCAGGCGTTCTGGGCTGTGCGGTTTCCTTGGGCAGAAACTATGACTGGCCAACAGCTACACCCTTCCTGGACCGGTCTTGCAAAGGGAGGGATGCCTGGCTCCTACACTGGCACACAAACCAACACCTCACTCTTCTTTGTGTCCCAAAAGTGGTGGCTCCTCCTCTGCTCAAGCTCTGGCCACAGACCTTAGCTCAATACCCCTCAGGGTAGTGTGCTCGAATCCTAGAAAGTTGGGACTGAGCCTACAGCTTTGTCCTCTGGCCCCTCGGAACTGAGTACTGGCTGTGCTGAGGAGTCCAAACTGCTCTCAGGCTGTTGGCAAAACATTCGGGGGGGTGCAGTGGAGGCTGAGCTGTGTACACCCTCCTGGGGAGCAGCCAGGTAGGCAGTTTTGGGAGAGATTGGCAGACAAGGGGGCATACAGATCAGATGCACCTCAGTACCATAGGAAAGGTAGCCCTGCTCTCTCCTGGCTGGCAGTCAGCTGGGGCTGCAGCCAGTCAGCAACATGGAGAGCCTTGGAAGAGGGATAGGTGTGGTCCTGTTTTGCTATAGCTGCCCCATGTAAGCTTCTGGGCTCCACACAAGATCAAGCTCTTCCTCTACCTACTCTCCAATTCAAATGTCTATGGTGGTTGTAGTATCTCTTGTGGCCAGAATCCCAGAAGTCTGTGGTGGAACTGTGGGTTTTTTTGAGTTCCTTTACTCACCCCTTCCAGAGGACCTATTCAGTACCAGCAACCTGTCCTGGTGCTCAGTGACTCTGTGGGCAACCCACTTCCTCCTCCTTCAGCTTCAGTGTCTGCATCACCTCTCTATTGACTTTAGGTGTTTTCTCTCGAAAGGTCTGTTTAAAGTGTAATTGTTTACCTGATATTTTGGTTTCTCTCTGTGGGAGAGGCACCTCCCTGCTATGTCTAGTCAGCCATCTTGTCCCTTCCCAATCATATTTTAAAATTATACTAAAATAATATAATAGCTTCCTTATTCTTGACCGTATAGCATGTGATAAATAGGTCTCTTCATTCTTCATTTAATGTCCCTATCAAGGATAACTATGAATTGTTTTTCAAAATTAATGAAATAGATTCTTATGGTACAACTTTAATAAGAAATGACTTAAAAGTTCTTATTCCAAAGAAATAAATAAGTCATCTAACAGGTGTGTCAATTAGCTTGAGTCGCTCATTCCACAGTGTGTACACATATCAAAATACCATGTTGTATACCATAAATACACATAATATGTGTCAATTAAGAAATAAAACGTTAAAGAAATCACTGAAGTTTTCTAAGTTGCTGTAAATGTTATTTTAACACATTGTTTCCACTTCTTACCGTTGAATGAAGCTCCTCTGGTTGTCCAAAGTCAGCTTCAAATAGATGTACTCATCTACAAAGCTGAAAAAGGTTTTAGGGAATGTCCTTCTAACCAGCCTGTTTCCTGGAGGCAAGATTAGAAATATGACTTTGATGGTAACCATCTTTTGATACAGAAATGGAAACAGTCTCTCAACATGGTGTTCCAGATTTGAACTTTAAGACAATCAAGTTTCATATTTAGTCTACAATAAGCTCTTGCCCTCACTGTCCACACACTATAGTTCCATTTTTATACTCATACTGTAATAAGCACCTACTGTTTGCAGCCCTTGAGTATACCCATTAACCTAAATTATTTTGAGGGGAGACCCCCCTCTTGTGTATGTCTGCATCCCCCACATAACCCAACATAGCAGATGTTCAGTATATTTTTGTTGGTTATTTTCTTCTTTTAACTTTTATATACATTATCACAATAAAGTCCTTCTAACTCATGTTTTGTCTGTGTTCTCATTCCTTGTACTTTTCTTCTCTCCTCTCCTCTCCCAGAGTAAGAGGGTAGAAATCAAAGTCAGCAGCTCTTACTCTCAGAGTGAGGTTCTTTCTATTGTTCTATGTCTCTCTTGCTTTTTCAATTGTTTCCTTATATCCCTCATTTTCTACAAGCATACTTTTCTCTTTCCCATCTTAAAACAACCATAAAAATTTTTCTTTGGATCTCTAACCCCTTGACTTAACACTTTTTCTCACTCTTCTCATTAACAACCTTCTAGAGAAGCTAGCCTCCATTTCCCATCACCTGTCCATCACTTCCTGTACCCTCTTTAACTTGGCATCTGCCCTGTGGCTCCATTGAAACTCCTTTCTTTAAACATCACTCTTACTTTCTAATTCCCAAACCAAACTCTCTACAGTCACCCTCCTTCATACTCTCCTCTCTGGCCATCTTGCCTTTACTCCTATTTCTATTGGCCAGTCAGCTTCCTGTTGCATATTTCTCTCTGTCTCCTAGAAATATCCATTGTGTTTGTCATCAGGATCTTAAGCATATAGAAACATAAATTCATCATTTTCTTTCCCTTTTTTTCAAACCAGTTTTCCCTCTTGACTTGTATATATTTGGTAAGAAAACTACCATTCATTTGGTGAACTTAGGACCAAACCTCAGTACCATCTGATGGTTTTCTCTCCTTCTCTGTGGATATCATTAAATCCTAATAGTTTTACCTCTGTCATTTATGCCTTCATTTTTATTCTTATTTTCTGTACTCTGGCTTAGCGTCTCATTAACTTGAACTACTGCTACCAAGATTGTATAAGTGGTTTTGTTTTTTATTTTTCTCTATTTTCTACACACTTGGAACATCCTAAGAAACTTTTAATCTTATTTTTATAAAGGAAAAGTTATATTCTTCTCTGAGCTGAATATTTCAGTCTTTCCTCATGTTCTAACAAATATATTTTAAACTCCTAGGTCTGGAAATCAGATTATTCTAGTCTTCGCTTTCCTGTCCTGTGATATCTAGTCTGTATCCTGTGTTCTAGTTACTTCTAGACAGATTTGATCCCAACTGTCTATTGGTTCACCTCAACTGTGGAGGACTTTTTCTATAAGAAGTTACTGTAATTAAAAAAGATGTTTTAATAATTAAAATAATCTTTTCAAAGGATAAATTCTGCTTAAATTAGTGTGTTATTAAACTTGGGACTGTACATAAAGAGAGCTTTAAAATTCCCACAGCTATTCATCTACCTCCAAGGTTCTCAGCATAGACAGTGACTTTTTATGGTCAAATAGAGGAATGCCTGTTATGCATATTTATGCTGCATCCTTTTTGCACATCCTGAATTCATCCAGGAGAAGAAAAATGATGTGCTTCAGTTGAAGTGGACCTATCCTTTTCTCTCGGCAGCCAAGGGAGGAGCAAAAAGACCAGATCGTGTCCTTTATCTTGTAGGGATTGCAATGGTGAGGAGATATGAGGAAGGCATGTAATAACATCAGTTATCCCGGGGAAAGCAGTCCATTTACTTGGGCTGGAATGTTTTCTCTTCAGATACTTATACAATTTACTCCCTCACCACTTCCTCAAGTCTTTGTTCAGATGACCCCTTCTCAATGAGGCCTGCCTTAATGGCATCTAAAATTGCAACCTATTTTCCCTGGGCACTCCTAACCCCCTTTACCCTGCTCAAGTTTTTCTCCCATAGTGCTTCCCATCTCCTGACATTCTTTATAGTTTACTTGTTTTTTATGATCATCGTCTGCTGTTCCTACTAGTATTTAAACTCTATGAGGGCAGGTCTCATTGACTATTTCGTTATTACAATACACCCAGAATGATGATCTAGTAGTAGGTGTTAGTAGTTGCTCAGTAATTATATATTGAATTAATTAACAAAATAACTTTTCAAAATAATTTTTGTCATGTCCCGTATATGCTAAGAGCTGTGCTGGTGATGGGGACCTGTAGTGGAAAACAAATAGATTTGTTCCTTACGCCCTAGCTTGCTATCTAGCCAAGAAAGCCTACACCAACATTATAATAAAAGGAGATGAGTGTTTTGCTCCGGGAATACTGAGCTACACAAGGGATCTTGTGTAGGAGGTCCCTGAAGACTTTCCTGAACAAATGACCAAGCTGAGACTTGAGGATGGTTAGGAGTTGGCCAAGTAAAGAATGACAGAAGGAGGACGCCTCTTCCAGGTATACTTTAAAGCATTACTGGTTGAAGGAATTGTAAGAAATCAAGTGGCTGGACTATAGAAGGAGGAAGACAGGCTGGTCCTACAAAAAGAGAGGCAGGGAAGAGGTCGAGAGGCCTTTCTAACTCCTTCTATAGAATTTTCACTTTTCCCAAAGGCCCATGGATTATCCGTATACTCTGCATTACCCCATGTAATAAAATGCTTTTTAGAGTATGAACATCTTCCAGTTGACTTTGTTCTTCATTAGACTGGATAAATACTTTGTTAAGAAATATGCACTTGGTCAAAGTAACTCTAGGTATAATATCACATCTTTATTTTTAGTATTTGTGGCTGTGGAGCAGGCACAACTCTGGCGATGGTATGTTTGGTTTGGCATTAGCTAATACCTTGTTGTTTAAGTAATACTCAGATCTTGCTGAAAACAGCATAGCACATTTTAGCGTTAATCTCCAGAGTAATCAGATCAGTGACACGTATTGGGGAAGCAAAGAAAACAGACTTAGGAGGTATCAAATATCTTTGTTTGGTAAAGACCTACAGTGATACGGGCTTCCTCTAATTATGTATTAAGATTCTCCTGCTTTCAGTATATAGGCCAAAGTTCAGACTACATTATTGAGATAGGTAGAAATTTGCTTTAAACTTCCTCTTAATATTCTCCCTTTCATCTTCTCTTCTTTTAGAGTTTCATTATGGGCACAGTAGTGTCCTGCTATTTTCTGGTTACCTAGAGGAACACCCTACCCTCACTATTACATGGTATTATTGGATGTGCAGCTAACCATTCTGTGCTTTCTGCCACTAACAACCTCAAAACTCACATCTTTTTTGTCCCCTCCCTTTGGGCCTTCCTAGGTAATGTGTTGTCTAATCTCTCATAATGCTAATTTATGCTGATATCTTTATGACTACAACATCTCTTGGAAGTATTTGCATTTTAAATGATGAAGGATGCATTAAATCAGTTTGCATTCAAGAAACTTCAAGCTTCAGAGGAAAAAAACTACAAGCTAGAGTTGGGAAAATCCTGTTACTAAGGGAAAAATAAGAATACAATGTGGGACTTGTAGTTCCTTGAATTTGATCCTTGCATGTCTTATATTTGGTCAGTTTCTAAGGCCTGCCAGTTTTCATAGATACAAGATCACAAGAGCTTTACTCTCTTCTGAGCGTCTGTGGTCCCCGACACAAATTTGGGGACTACTTAGTACTTTAGAGCACAAAAACCAGTCTGGAGGTAGAGATGGAGCCCTGGCTCATGACAGTCACAAAAACTGATCTATTGCTTGACTTCTTAGAGACTTGCTTATATTTTTTCCCCTTTTTCTAAAATGCACTTCTTTCTATAGCATATTAAATAAGTGTTAATGATTGTCAAAGTATTTCAAAACTATGAAATGTACACAAATAGGAGATAGTATTTAAATGCTTCCTTTTAGAGTTCCAAAGATGTTATTTATATAAGATTTCAGAGAGCTGCTCTGAAGAATTCCAGCCTATTGCAACTCAAATCCTGATGTGTATAATAAAGTTTAAAAGGCTTATTTTTTATATATGTAACAAGAACTCAGCATTATAACTTCTTACTTGAGTGAAGTAAAATTGTTCCATATAAGAGAAATACATCCTCTCCAAATACAGCGTGCAAAAATAGCATTTGAAGATTTATTACAGAAACAAAACAAATGGTGCACAATTAAAATAGGCATGTTCTCCAGGAAAAACATCCCCAGCAGGCTTCAAAACCCTGACTCTACTTTTGGATTTGTCTGGTCTGGTCTGGCATATATACCAAGAATCTAAAGTATTTTAGGGTGATGCAATTTTTTATTTCAGTGATCATGATGATACGAGAAATCAAAGAACACTTGGGAAAGTGTGATTCAAAGCTGGGACCAACAAGACACAGTATCCATGGATGTCACTGACCTGGGCTCCTGCCATTATGGTCACCAATTATGTGTGTCTTTCACTGAAGTGTCAACCACACCTCTGCCATCAGGTAGACCATCTGCTCATGCGACTTGTCCATGAGAGCCCTGGTTGTTCATTCCAGGGTGGCTATTAATGAGGCAGCAGCTTGGGAACCTTTCCAAGTGGCATTTTTGGCTGTTGCCCCTCTCTGGGCCTCTGGGGATCTTAGAATCGTCCATTCTCCCTATACTCTAAAGCCAAAACCAAAATCAAAACCAAAACCACTCCTGCCAGCAAGTCAATTAATTAAGAAATCAAGAAGGCCCTAACCTCCTTAAAAAATCAAGTTGGAAAAACTTTTTTTCACTTTAAATAAAAGTCCAGATTTTAAAAGCATTAAACATATTGGCAGTCATAGTTTTCAAGCTGATGGCAATTCGATATTTTATCTCAACCTGTATCTTTTGTGTCTGATATTTTGCCTACAGAATTTCAAAAGGTGATACAGAAAAGAGGGAAAATAGAGAAATCAGCTGGATGAAATAGCATTACCTAAGGGAGGGAGTGCTGGCTTGGATTATTCCAGGTTTAGATTTGAATCCTAGCTCCATTATTTCTCAGCTGTCTGTCTTCTAGCAACTTACCACTAACTTTTCACATGAAGTTTTGGAGATAACTGATTAGATAATGAGCATAAAGCATCTAACAAGAAAGTAAAGAAGATGTGCTAGTTCCACTTCTCCATAGGAAGGCAATTGTTATGGAGAGTCTATTCTGTAAACTTCACCAGTACCATAACTTCTCATATAGCTGAAGGCCAGATTTCTGCCACAGTAATTACCAGTGACAAAGCTATGAACACATAAGTAAGTTAAAGAATGAATGGGTTATCTTCTGTAAAACTCATGTACTTCTCTTCATAGGATTAATAAAGAAAGCACTAACCCAGAGCCTAACCCAGATATTTGTGAAATGAAAATATTAGCTCAGGACCTCAGGTATAATAACATCAAAGAAAAACTAACACCAGCTGAGAAAGAACTTTATAGAAAAAAATATGACACTAAATAGTTCAGGCCATTATTTTAGGAACAAACTATGTTGCAATAGAATTATTATCTTGTGCCATTAAAAGAAGAATGAATTAGGTCTGCTATATTTGTTTTATAATATAATGCCATTAAGGGATTAAGATTTGAGCAAATAAATAGTTTTATCTGGGAAAATGTCATCTTTTGGAATATCACATTGACAGATTAAAGACGTATTACTGTATTTTTTTTTACTTCTCAGTGATAGATAATGCCTTCCTACAGGTGACTATTTTTAAAAAAATAATTCCCCTCTCAAATAATTATAATAAGTCAAGAGTGTCTTTCAATAATTTTGGTGGGCTCAAGAATTAGTATGAGTGTATTATTGGTGTATTTTATTTTATGAATTTTCTTGTTATGGGATAGGGTTTCTTTCTACAGAACAGATACTTCTCACAAGGAGTTTTTCTTCTCACAATGCATTGAGCAAACTAACTGAGTTAGTTTCCAAGCCTATTATTGGTGGAAATTTAGAAAATTTAGACTGGGAAAAGTCAAGTTAATGCTACAGACACATGCACATGTAGATATAGAGGCAAAAAGCCAAGCATGCCCTGTTTCAGCCTATTTCTCTTACTACCATAGTCTGGAGTGCAGTGGTGCATTCTCGGCTCACTGCAAACTCCGCCTCCCGTGTTCGTGCCATTCTTCTGCCTCAGCCTCCCGAGTAGCTGGCACTACAGGTGCCCACCACCATGCCCAGCTAATTTTTTGTAGTTTTAGTGGACATGGGGTTTCACCGTGTTAGCCAGGATGGTCTCAATCTCCTGACCTCGTGATTCCTCCTCCTTGGCCTCCCAAAGTGCTGGGATTACAGGCATGAGCCACCGTGCCCGGCCAGGATACTCATTTTTAAAAATTATTATTTAGTCAAGGTAAGGTTTGGGTTTGGGGGGAAGGTTAATTCTGAGGACATTTGTATATTTAGCTGATCAGATTTCTGAATCTGATTTGTCTGTCTTCTTGGCAGATAGAAATTGGCAATTTTCCTTTTGAGACGTATGCTACTATTTATTGCTATGACAAAATGTATATGCAAAGGATAAAATCACCATATTATTATTTCTCCAGGATCGTCCTGGCTTATGCCTATGTCTTGGCATTTTGTCTGTTTTAGCATTTATTCAGTATTATTTTATTTTTAAAGCTATTATCATTAATGTCAGGTTAAAAATAAGCCAGGTTGGGTTCTACCATGTTCTCATTCACTAGTGTGTGAGGTGTGTGTACAGTAAGCAACACCCTTCCCTTAAATTGTGAATAAGCCAGGAAGATAACTATTAATAACCTGCCTCTGTATTCCTAACCCCTTCTGGAAGCAAGTAACATGTCTCCTTCAATGACAGTATGGTCTCTGATAAAATAAAGCCCTTTTGGACATGAGCAGATAAGGAGAGCTAATTGTTTCTGATCTTAAGTAGTGGTGGAGAAAGTTCTTCATGCTGCTGTTCCTACTGACTGCTTGGCTTTTCAACTAGTTGGGCTGTGGCTCATGCATGCAAGGTGTGTAAAACCTTCAGGCCACCAGCATGCTGGGCCAGTAGGAATCGTGGGAAATTATACATTATGTGTAGATGAAATGTGTGTGCATAGTAGAGCTTGAAGAGTCCTGCCATAGTGCATGTAGACCTTAATCTGAATACTACTGCTGTAGTGATTTTGTCATTTCCTGCATGGTGTGAATCTGTACTTAAGTATTTGTTTTATCTATGCAGACAGAATTATTTCAGTAACTGGAGAAAGCTTACAACCTGAATGGTTTACAATTACAGCCCTTATTTGGTTTATCTTTCTTCCTGGAAGCTAAGTGAAATGAAAAAGAAAAAAAAAACTTTGGGAAGGTTAAACTCATTAAAGCCTGGAGTTATAATTTCTCTTCAGTTGTCAAAGGAGTGATCAACAGATGGCCACAAATCTGAGGATCAGTTTGTCATTATTTGTTCCGTGGTTAACAATCTGAAAAAAATTTTAAATAGATTCATTTGGCACCAATTAGTTTTAAAAAATATATTTTAATGAAAATTTCAATTTCTCAAGTGATTGATAATAAGTAGGAATTATGTATAAAATGCTTATTGGTATTTGCCATCCACTAGGGGGGCTATAGTGGTCTCCGTTAACCACATAAAAACCAAAGACACAAATCTGCTGAAGGAGCATCAGAAGCTGGCTGAGAAACCAGCGGTTCTGTTTGGAAGACTGGATATGAAAAGGATGATTTAACACATGTAGCTGCAGAAAGTACCCTCACCACCACTCTGTAAAGCCTGTCCTGTAATTTGGAATAAATGGCTGTTTTCCTGAATTAATTTAGCACATTTATTTTAGTTCTTTTGTGTGCAAGAAGTGAAACAAGAGCCATTAATGGGTTAGTTGTTTAGGGTTTTGTAAATATTTAATGGTGCTAGTTTTATGGAAGTGTCATTAGATGCTTCAAATAGAAAAGTCAATTAAGCAAATTCTAGTGGTGCTTTGATTATTTTCATTCAATTTATGGAATAAAGGTAAAAGTTTGGAAATGTTGAGGATAAAATATTTGACACTATTATAAATGCTACCGTGGATTCAGTTTAAAATTCAGATATAATGATGAAATTATTTGTTTTTGCCACGTGCTGGTGGACGACTGAATCATCATAAAAATGATCTTACTAAAATGGTAAAATGATTTAAC
>NW_016809668.1:297111-301291 GCF_001698545.2 Rhinopithecus bieti
AAAAAATCATCATAAAATGATCTTACTAAATTAAGAACTCTATGGAGCAAAGATTACTTGGAATTAATTTGTGGTGTGCATATAGTTAATAATTATTCTCAACCAAACTGATACTCTACCAATTGTGGTATTGTACCACTTGATATGCAAATTATAGTTTTCAAAATTTATAAATATTTTGTACATACAGATTTAAAATAACTGATATCCCAAAATCAGCTGAGGTTGAATTAAACAAAAGGAAACAAGAAAACCCTTCAACAGAGTAGTACATACTTTCTGTCTTTGCTGTTCATACATCTGATTTCAGAAATGTTGGAAACTTTGGAGCAGCTCTTTGAGTGTCAAGTTGAGCATATCAACTTGAGTGTCCTGAAATCATATTAAATGTTTAATCATCTTAAAATGTTTTAAAATGGGTTACTTTAAATTTTGGTTACATATTGTTTCCAATCAGTTGGGTGATGTCTTTGATCAATTTATTGAGTGCATGAAATGTGAAAATTTCTACCCTTGAGGCTTTTAGTGAATTGTAATTTAAAAAAAAAAAAAAAAAAAAAAAAAAGTTTGTGAGCAGTAAGAAAGTGGAATTGATTTCTCCTAAAACATGTGAGGAACCAGCCATGAAAACTTAAGTGATGTACAAATTACAAAGCATAGAAATAGTTAAGATTCATATGCAAAAGTTTACAAAACTTGATTTAGGTTTCAAAAATAGCTTAATTTAGCAAATATTAAAAATATTATAATAATAATTCTGATTGAATTTAGCAAAATCAATGAAGTTATGCCTAAGAGGAAACTAAAAAAGAAATAAAAGAAATTTACTGAATGTTCAGTATATGCCAGCAACTTTCATGGACTATCTTATTAAATCCTCATGACAGTTCTCTGAGATGAGTTTAAAAAGATCTAGTTGTTTTCTAGATGAAGGCATGAAGGGTTGAGAAGTCAAGTAACTTGTCAAAATCCTCACTAATACATAGGATCTGAAACTACATGTGCTTGATAACAAAGCTCCTTTCTTCATTACTACTCTCTTCTGCCTCTATTTAGTCAGGATCAAGTTGAAGTTATCAGAGAAAGCTCTTATAACCCAAATGATTCACTGTTAGAGCACTTTTTTGGTGTGTGTTTCTTTCTGGAAGCCAATTGAAATGAAAGGTTATGTTTTGTGGAAATTAAACGCATGAAAGCCTGAGTTATAACTTCTACTCAGTAGTGTAAGAAGTGCCTAGAAGGTATACTCAAAAGTCTTGTAGCTACATTTAAGTCATGACTGATAATGTAGTACAGAATGATGAGGTTGTGAGATGACATCTTCCCAAGTTGTAATTGTCAAGACCTCTTTAACCTTAGAAATTTGCCAGCCAGTAAAAAATTCACAGGGGAATCTATGTAAATGCTTTTTGGTAAGAAGTAATTGAAGCCAACATTCATAGTTGGGCAATGAAATGAAGACTCCTTTGTAAGACAAAAAGTAAGGAAAAGAAAGTCATAAAACAGGAACATTTACAGGCTAGAAAACTAAGAGGCTGAAACTGTGTAATACAGACCAGTCTTTTTCAAACCTGCCATGTGTCAGAATTACCTGGGATATTTACAATGATATATATTCATATGCCCCACTGAGGACTGCAGTATCTGAATGTGTGGCAGGAAGATCTGTGTGTGTTTTTTTGGAGCTTCCAAAGGTGATTTTTTGATCAGCCAGGATTAGGAACTACTAGGCCAGAATACTCCCAAGCAACAGGAAGCTGTTGCACTTTGGTTAGTTGGGGAAAAAAAAGCCCAAGAAAGTAGTGGATTTCCCTAACATTTTTTTGTTGGGGGGATGTGTATACATTTTTGGGATATTTAGAACCAGAGGCAGCTTCCAAATCAACTAACCAGTTCAAGCTATTTTACCACTTGGGCTAGAGTAAGCAAAAGGTGTTATTAGCTTGGTGCACAAGTTATTGCGGTTCATTGAAAATAATGGGAAAACGGCAATTACTTGTTCACCAACCTAATAGATGGCCTAGGCCTAACCCCCACTCCAGAGCCTGTGCTTATGACTTCTAGAGGGAAGATGTGGCCAGCAGCAAAGGGCAGAAGACTGCATTTGGCTTTTATGAACACATGAAAAATTGTAGTGAAAAGACATTTATAATTTATTAACATTATATAATCAAATATTTTCAGCTTGTGGATAATACTTTTGCTAATATAAAACAGTAATTCTAGATTTTTGTGAATTCTCCTGAATTATACATAGGTACAATGTATAGGGAAGGAATGTACTTTAGAGATGGTGAGCTTTATTGGCACCACTTTATTTAGTAACCTGATGACTGTCCTCTTTCTTCATTCCCCTTCATTTTTTCGTCCCTTGTAAAATTTCCAGTGAATTTCTACAACCATGCTACACCCCTCTTCATGGATGTGTGCCTTCCCACCTAGTATGTTCCTTTCTGTCATTTCCTCCTTGTGTCACCCTTGGGAACCATTGTTATCATTGTGATCAACAACAAATATTTTTTGGGCACCTGTTATGTGTAGGCTATTGCACTAGGTATAAAAATAGGTTTAAGTCATATTTCCTGTAGGGAATAGACTTTGATCTAGTTTGGCCAGAGGGCATTCACTAAGAACAAGTGCCAAGTGGCTAAGGACCAAACAGATGGTCAGAAAAGAGAGATTGCAGAGGACTAGGCAGATGCAGTGAGACATAGGTAGGGCTCATGTTGAGCCTTGAAGGGAAAATTAGGATTTCACTTAATAGAAATAAAGAGGCTATTGAAAAACCAGCAAAGACACAGAGGCAGGGAAGGTGGTGGTGCCTTTGTGAAACTATGAATGGACCACGTGGTGGGATGGTTTGACTGTTTTTCTTAAGGGTTTGGGACCAGTCTTCATAACTCTTGGCCTGCGATTTGGTGTAGGGACTTTTAGGTGGAGGGCAATATTATAATCTACTCAGATGATTGGGTTGGCTTTTTATTTCTCCACCACTTCCTTTAGCATCTTACTACCAAGTAGTGTGAAAAGATTCAAAGATAAGGAAAACAGTGGATTATAGGTACATTCGAGTTCAAACTGCCGGGTGAAGCTAGGACATTCAGTGATCTCTATCCCAGTTCTAAAATTATAGAACCAGAGACTTTTAGGGGCACTTGCAAATATTATTTAGCCTTTTCATTTAACCTTATCTAGATTTATCTAAGACAACACAGAAAGTTATTAGCAGAGTCATGCCTAGAATACAGATCAGTAGGCTACTGTTGTATAGGTCTTTTCTCTGTAAAGTATGGCTCTCTGGCTCTCCTGTACTATGCAATATTAGAAAGTTGTATTCTTTTCCAATTACCAAATTGTTAACTGGAAGGACTCTGATGCATTTTTATTCCTAAATATGTTTCATTATTGATCTTGAATGTAAACTAGTTGAGAATAGAGACCAAAGCCCTGTAGTGAGACTTAGGATCCTGAGTTCCACTGCAAACTCTGCCTTCTGTTAGCTTATGTAACTTAGGTGACTTCCATGACCTCTCTGGGGCTCTGGTTCCTCATCAGGAAAGAAAGGAGGTTCTATTAGAAGGACACTAATGTATGTTAGTCTTTATTTGCTTTGAATTTAATAGTTTTCATATCAGAAATGTTACTTTCCAAAAAGTGGGATTATATCACAACTGAGTATACGCAGTTTGAGAATCACAAGATTTCTTCTCTGGATACATGTATACTGATGTGGTTGGTTATTCAACTACTATTCAAGTAATTCTTAAATCAGTAGTTGGAGCTGGCATGAGTGAGTGGGAGCATCAATAAGTATGGTTCTGAAGTCTTAGCACAAAGAAAGTGATTTTGCCTTCTTTTGCTGACTCTAGGCAAATTTAGCAAGAAAGAAAAAATCTGTAGAGATGGTTTTGACTAAAACTTGGCATTATGTTTTAAGTTTGCCTACAAAGATACCCATTCATGATCAATGAATGCTTATTAAATTAGATGAATGGGTAGGTCCCAGAGGGAATTTCATTGCCCAAATATAAAAGCACTGCCTTTCCATAGAAATTCTCACATATAGTGATAGGCCATAGCTTTCTGCAGTGAATTTAACTCTGTTTTACCCTCACATTATCTAGTCATCATTTCCATGGATCAGGCTATCTGGCTTTGAAAAAAAAAAAGCCTTGAGTTG
>NW_016809668.1:304853-367685 GCF_001698545.2 Rhinopithecus bieti
AAAAAAAAAAAAAAAAAGCCTTGAGTTGTTTTCTTTAAGAAAAAGTTGTGTGACCTTTTTCTATTCTAAGTCCTGATACTCACTTGGTGCCTTTATTTTCTGTGTGACAGTGACACAGCAAAGTTCCAATATATTAACATTTTCATCTCAGTTGACAATTTCGGAGCAAAAAAAAATTCACTGTTCTAAAGAGAGAGAGAGAGAGAGAGAGAGAAAGGGTAAACATTGAGATACTGAAGAAGCCATTTGTAATTAAAATATAAAGTATTGATTTCTCCGGGAGGAAGGAATCTGCTCATAGCCATTGTGGAGAGAATCGTCTTGTTCCTGGATGATATATCATGTTCTTTCTTAGTTTTCTAATCTGTGAAAGCAAAACCACAGTGGGATTTTTAAGGAAATGGCAAGTTGAGGCTACATTATGAGAGGCATATATAATAAAGGAAATTAAGAGTAAAAAGTACTAGTTAAGATATAGGTTTGGGTGCTATAATGCAGAGACTCAAAACAAGAGTGGCTTAAATAAGGCAGCAAGTTGTTTCAGTCTTGCTACTAGGCATGATTTATTTACCACAGTCCTTTTCTAGCTTGTTAGTCTACCACCTTCAATGTATGGCTTTCATCTAGTTGTTCGAGATGGCTTTTCCAGCACTGCTCATCCCACATACATTTCAGTCAGCAGGAAGAAAAATAAAGAGGTATATAAGCCCTTTCCTGTTAAGGACATGACCCAAAAGTTGCATTATCAACCCCTTCTATTCACATCTAACTGGCTAAAATATAGTCACCTGGTTACATCTAGCTGCAAGGGAGTAGTCTTTAGTTTGGTGACCATGTGTCCAGCTAAAAATTGTTAGCATGTTAGAAAAGAAGAGGAGCAGTCTCTGCCACAGGAAATAAAATTTATTTTTGAACCTCTATTCTGTACTCATAACTATTTATATTAATAATGATGGAAACTATAATAATAATTGTTATACAATCTACCATTTATTGAACTCTACCTGCTTCATTACATTTTATCCTATGTAATCTTACAACAACCCTAACAAGGCAAGTAGTTATGTTACAGAGAAGAAAATCAAGGCTCAGAAAAGATCATCAACATCTCAGACACAGAGCTAGTAAATAGCATCTTTGGAATTGTAGGTAAATTCTATGATTCCTGGAGGTCTCTGAAGACCAAGATAAAGAGGCTGAATTTTCTTCTGCAATATGTCAGCAACAGACTTGAAGAAAACTTAATGAAAACTAGATCAGGGATGTGCGTGGGAGTTCAGATGCATTGTAATGTGGAGTAATGGAAGGCAGATAAATGACTTACAAGATGTCTACATAGGATAATGGGGCCTTAAATTGACAAGGGTGAAAATAAAAATAAAAGGGCTAATTCAGGAGATGTTACTACAGAGCATTGTATGAGTCTAGAAAGAATACAGAAACTCCAGTAGTTATTTACATACAGAAAATATAAAGAAATGTTAACTAGGTATAAAATGAGTAGCTAAATAATGAAAAGGATTATTAACTAGGTAATAAAGAGTGAAGTCTAAAGTAGTGGCTCTCAACCCAGGATAATTTTGCCACCCCAGGGAACATTTGGCAATGTCTGAAGATGTTCTTGGTTGTCACAATTTGGTGGGGAGATGTTGTTGGCATTTAATGGGTAAAGGACAGGTATACTGCTAAACATCTTTACACAGGACAAGTCTGTATAACAAAAACGTATACAGCTTGAAATGTCAATAATGCCAAGGCTGATAAACATTCCTCTAAGGTATCAGGAGGTAGCGACTGCAAGAAACAGCCATCCCTAAAATTTAGATAAGTGAAGGAGTCTTGTGGTGCTAAAACTTAGACATCTAAAGAGGGGGCATTTGTTGGCTGATGCTGAGGTCTTGGCGGGGTGGGGTGGGTTGATGACACTGGTTTTGCTCATCGTTTGAGAACCTGTAAACTGAATCCAGCTGATCAGAGATACTTTAAATTGGCATGCCGGTATATAATCAGACATTGAGTGCAGGCAAAGAAGAATAAAAAAAAGATTTTGAAGTCTCTAACGCTCCGTTATTGTTAATACTGAGAGAAGTATTTATCCAATTACTTGATCTGGGGGAAAAGATGAGTTCAGTTTTAGTTTGTTGACCTCCAGATGGAATAATCCAACAGGCAGTAGGGAGGATTGCAGAGGCTAGGGACTGACGATAAAGATCTCAGTCCTCCACCCAGAGGTCAAACTTGAAGTCCTAAGAGGAGATGAGATCAGCAAGGGAGAAGCTGTAGTGAGAAGAACAGAGTGTTGAACACGTAACTGTCAGAATTGCCCCATTTAGGGACAGGGAGTAAACATTTGACATCATCCTTCTGGCATCATTATCTTGGAAGAGTTGTTAGATTTTTGATTTAGAAATGTTGCAGCTCTGATGTTGATTATTCTATTGTGTCATGGTATGTACTAGGTTATTATGGGCTTATCTTTGGGCTAGTCTTGAAAAACTGTTTGTTTTTTTCATAAACTCACATTTTGTTTATTTGGTTTTATGGACATTGCCACTATTGCGTCCTGGAACAGAAAAAAATACATTAGATAAAAATAAGAAAATCTGAGTAGACTATGGGCTTTAATTAATAGTGCTGTATAGATATTGGCTCATTAATTGTAACAAACGTACCATATATGTAAGATGTAACTTTCATATAGTGTATAACATGTAAATATAACGTGGGAGATGTTTTAATCAGGGAAATTGGGTGTGAGATATATGGGGATTCTCTGTACCATCTTGGTAATTTTTCTGCACATCTAAAACTATTCTAAAATAAAGTTTACTTAAAAAGTGGATTTTATGAATGGTTGGGGTTTGACAGTCAGGAAGGTGTCTATGCCAGACATCCTGAGTTGCTTCCCTTCGCCCTTACCAGCTTTGTTCATGGTAACTTCCATCTTCCACATAGTCATGTGGTTCAGGAAGACTGTCCAGCCCCAGACAGTCCATCCCATATGTCTGTTTCCCAGGGCTGCCATGGCAAAGTACCACAAACTGGCTGGTTTAAAACAACAGAAATGTGCTTTTCAACAGTTCAGGGGGTAAGAAATCCAAGATTAAGGTATCAGCAGGATTGTTTTCTTCTGGAGGCTTTGAGAGAAGGATCCAGTCCATGTGTCCACTCCCCTACTTCCTGTAGTTGCTGTCATTCCTGGTGTTTCTTGGCTTGTAAATGTGTCACTCATCTTTACACTGCTGCTTTCTCTGTATCTCAGCTTTCCCTCCCCTTTCTCATATAAGGACACCAGTCATTGGGTTTATGGAAGATCCAGGATGATCTCTCTTAAGATCCTCAACTTCATTACATCTACAAAGACCCTGTTTCCAAATAAGGTCACATTCCCAGCTACCATGAGTTAGAACTCTGACGTATCTTTTTGAGAGACAGAATGTAACTCATTGCATAGTTAAAATTAATAGTAGTGGCCAATGATCACTTTCATCCTCTACCAGTGGTCATTTTCAGCATGAAAATTTGTCAGAATTCTGGCCAATGAGATGGAAAGGAAAGTTTGCTTGGGGTTTTCTGGGAAAGGTTTACTGGCTTTTAAACATTTATAAAGGGTAAAGAGCCTCTCTTCTTTCTTTGGACATTGGTATGTCTAGATAAAATGACTGGAGTTACACTGCCATCTTATAACCATCTTGACCGATGATAAAGCTACTTTATGGGAGAAGCAGAGCCCAGTGGTAGGGCCCTGATGGAACTATCTCTGGGGCTTCCTGTCTTTGGACTTCTTATTCTATGGGATAAAAGCACCTTCATTTTGTAACACATTTATTTGAGTTGGGAACTTCTGTGACTTGCAGCCAAAGGAAGCATAACAGATACCATATCTATGTTTACTCATTCCTTGAAAGACAATTTAATGACTTTAATCATCCAGTGGAAAATGTTAATGTTTGGATTTTCTTACAACCTAGTATAATACTGAATAAAAATTAAATTTTATGGAGTTAAAATCTCGTTATATAGAAGACGTAAAATATCATGCTTCAGCTATTCACGATTAAAATAAAATTTGGTCTCTTAAGAATTAATTGGTAGATTTTGATATAACAAATTCTATATGTTTATTTTATAATTTTCTGATAAATGGGTAATCCTTTTCTAAAAGTAAGTGTCGAGACTAATAAACTTCTTGGAGTTTTTTATATAATCTATAAATCAAATTATTAATACTTGGGTTGGAAGTCAGTAATATGCTAGCTTCAAAAGTGAGCTTTTTAAATAAATTATTCCTGTAAGAAAAGATTTGTTAAAAAAAAAATTATCTAAATGAGTCTAGCGTCAATTCAGATGCCAAATCTCTAAATCGGTCCAGCTGCTTCCATATTGCAAGTATCTCCTTATTTCATCAAAATAAGTTCTGTGTGAAATAATATTGGAGCTTGAAATGCCCTTTTTCTAAGTCAGAGTGTTGTGAAAGAAATGCTATGAGATTTCTAGTCTTTTGTAAATCTAAGTGTTGATTTTCAGACTTATTTTATGGAAGTGTGTACTTTTTTGTGATGTGTCACTCCTGTTGAGACCCAGAGGGAAATCTAAAGTCACAGGTGGGATCTGACTCACTTCATATTTAGGGGGAAACATAACAGGTGAGGCTGCCTTCCCATGGCAGAATGGTTAGGATGCCATGTTTCCATGTCAAAAAGCTTGTTTTGGTTAAAAAAGGGAATCCTTTTCAATCCTGGTGTTGGTGATATTACCATAACATGTCAACTGAATTGTGCTGTCCCGTATACACCCTGCTACTTTACACCAGTGCAATTAGAATCCATTCTAATTAGTGCGATCACTTTACTTAGTCCTTAAAATATCCAGACTATATGGCCAGGCATGGTGGTTCATGCCTGTAATCCCAGCACTTTGGGAGGCCAAGCGGGCAGATCACGAGGTCAGGAGATTGAGACCATCCTGGTTAACATGGTGAAACCCTGTCTCTACTAAAAACACAAAAAATTAGCCGGGCGTGGTGGCGGGCGCCTGCAGTCCCAGCTACTCTGGAGGCTGGGGCAGGAGAGTGGCGCGAACCCGGGAGGCGGAGCTTGGAGTGAGCCGAGATGGCGCCACTGCACACCAGCCTAGGCGACAGAGCGAGACTCCATACCCGCCCCCTGTGAAAAAAATTGTATATATTCAGATTATGTAACATTATAGACTGATCATCACTTACTGTGTTACTCTATACCGGAAGCTGGTAGACTGTGTGGGAACGAGTCTTCCATGAAGGAGAAGGTAGGAATACTTGGAACATTTGGGTAGGAATAGGTCCTGAGGGGTCTTTTCAGAGGCATGTTTCCTGTTGGCCTATATGGTATCAGCCCCTAAAGTTGGGTTCTCCTCAGAGGAGAAAAAAGGAAGGATACAGACAACTTTTTAAAACTTTTTTCTTTTTTTTAAATACAAGGAACTCCAGGATTAAGTGGGTATTCTTCAAATACAGTTACGCTATTGATTTTTTATTTACCATGTAAATGTCACATGCCTGTCCAATCATTATCAGTCTTACTCATGGCACAAATAGATAAGAGGAAGCTCCTGCTATGAAGCTTTTGGAAAGAAGACTGACTTTTGTCAGAATTTTGGTTCACATCCACATTCTGACACAGTGATGTCATTTTTCTCTCTGTTGGTTTGTGATACCTTGTCTGCTTAAACAGATGCTAGGTAGACGAAAAAAGTAGGTGACCATGTCAAAGCTGTAAAGGTGATTTTCCTTTGGCGTGTGCTTTGTTTCTTTGGTAAGAAGTGTTTCTTTCACTTTATTGGTTACCTGGGTCTGTGGATATAGGGAAGCACCATGGAGTAGTCATTACCAAATTTCTTTTTTCTTGACACTTTGTTAAAACATCTTTGAAGAAGTTCAAGATAGAAACAGATGAAAGTAGAGCTCCTATTTTTAGAACAGGCAGAGTGCAAGTACAGAAGGGTCCACAGCTCTTCACCTTGTGAAAATCATTGTCATGCTTCTATCAGTCAATGAGTTGGTCAACAAATATTTATCCAATAATTACCTTTGCAAAAGTGGCCCTTGCCTGTCTGGAGCTTACAGTCTAGACCAGAAAGCGGGCACTACACACATCACACAAATGAATACATACTTTCACACTTACGTAAATGCCCTGAAGGGAAAGAATGAGCTACTAAGCTTGTGAATAACAGGGTACTTACTTTAGGTTGAGAGGTCAGACAAGGGTTTTCTGGGGCAGTGACATTCAAGCTGAGCTTTAAAGGATGAGTAAGAGTTGGGCCAATCGAGAGATGGGGGAGAAGGTTCTAGGCAGAGAAACCAGTATATATGAAGGCCCTGAGAGGTGACGAATTGGGTGCTCTTAAGAGATTTGGGGCCAGAGAGCCCTGGCCTAGACTTTGCTTGGCAGCTCTGTGCCTCCCATTAGGCTGTCTACTTTGTCCTTCGGTAGCCTCAGTTGAAATGTGAGGCCCATAATACCCCTTACAGTGTTGTCCTGAGGAGGAAAGATGATTTCATAAAGCAATGGTGCAAAGTAGAAACTGTATTAGCAACAACATCATCATCCTTTCTTATTTTTACTATTTTAGGAGTCTTTTAAATGATGTATCTTAGTTAACACATCTGTGTTTTGTACTGGAGTGGGGGTGGGGGTGATTTTTTTGGAAATCAGAGCAGGAAATTCTCTGTACATTTTGAAAATGATTAGAATTAGCACAAACCAAAGTAAAATCACCTTTCCAGCTTTGACATGGTCACCTACTTTTTTTTGTCTAGTAGGTTTGAACATGGGGCTCCAATTTAGAAATGGGTTGTCTTCAAGTTTCATCCTTTCTGTTTCCTCAATCTTTAGAGTAAACTTGAGGGTAATGTATTATTTCTTTGATTCTTGCCTTGGTAATGCTGGGTCAAAATCAAAATCCATAAAGCTAAAGGAACACACTAAGTGTGGAGTTCTGTTCCTGCACTGCTGTGGGAAAATGGGATCTTTGAGCTTGAGAACTTCTTGCCTGAGAATGCAGGTTGGAGTTCATGGAGAAGGGTCTTCAGGTGGGCAGTGACACTTGGGGTTAGCACTGCTCCAGTGAGCACAGTGCCTGCTCTGGATTATGATCTAGATCTTATAATAAGGCAAAGAGGACAGGAGAGGGAGGAGACATACCTGTCATTACTCATTACATTGCACTTTCGTTCTCTCTCTCTCTCTCTCTCAAAAAAAAAAAAAAAAAAAATCCCCTTGGGAATTAAAACATGTTTACTTTTCCACAGTAAAGAGATTAATTTATTTCCAGAAATTATTCAAATATTGGTTCAGTGTGTTTCATATGTGACAATCTCTTAATTTTTAAAACCGAAGACCATTTTCTGATTTCATGAAAAATTGTATATTGTAATAATCACATAACGTTCCACCTTCTTAATTGCCAGCCGTTCTTGTCTCATGCTGAGTATATTCATTTGAACGTTGCTTGCCCAAGTCTTTCCATTAATAAACAAAACAGAAATCTTGGAAAGCCATTATGATCATCACTCCCATGTTACATTCATGTATTAATTCTTTGAATAAATATTACTGAGCACCCACAATGTACCAGCCTCCAAGTTTACTGAGCATTCTTGATGTACCAGGCTCTGAGGAGGCTTCAAGGATAAAACACAAGCAAGACGCTGGTAACTTTGGTGTGTATCATCACAACCTTAACAGATACCAGGCAATGTCTTTTGAAGTAAAGGGTGTTCTTTTGTTTTTTCTTTTATTGTTGGTGTGCAGCTTTCACTATATATGACATCTATATCAATGCTTTGATGGTGTTAAAAGTACAGAGTGATGACGTACCACCTCTCTTTTTTTCAGAATATTTCAGTGGCCTGTACAGTTCTGCTTATAAAAGGACACAGATACTTATATAATAGAAACTATTATAATTAAAACTATTTGCCCATGTCTTTTATAAAGCATAGTTTTGTGATTACACAGGAAATGTGTGTGTGTGTATAGTTATGTATGTGTGTGTATGTATATGCATACATTTGTATGTGTATAAACACAGACATACAATTGTAGAAAATTGAGAAACCATGTAAAAGCCCAAAGAATAGATTTGCATGCAACCCTACCTCTGAGAAAACATCTATTTAAATTTTGAATTATAGCTTTTTATTATTTTCATTTCTAAGAGTTTATTGTGAAGAACTAATTAGAAAACTTTACTAAGTCCTATGCCTAACAAAATGAATTGCAGTATTGCTTCTAATAGCCCAAAATTTGAATCTGACAGTAACAAGTCAGTTACTCAAAGTTTGGCCCAGTTTCTTCTTTTCATTATTCTGTATATAGGTGTGGTGTATGTGTGTTGGAGTGGTGCTAACATTTATTTAAGTCTTTCTGACATTCTAGGTCCTATTAGGCCAGGTCGACATGTTTTCTCAATGAATGATTCTATCCACCGTCGGGGGGCTAGTGACAATGTTATAACCAGTTTACAGTTAAAGGGACCTTGAAGCTCAGAAAGATTTAGTGACTTACTCATGGTCCTTCAGCGAATAAATGAAAGAGTTGGGGTTGCATGTACTTCAATAATATATTTTTTAAAACCCTTTTATCAAGGCTGTCTTTTATTATCTAGAGAGTTCCATATATTTCCAGATGCTTGGCAGGATGTGGATAAATTTAAAAATTGACATTATTTCCCTAGGGGAGGTGCTTTGTAATATGTGAAGTGTTCCCCTCTCCAAATCTTTTGTAGAAGTAGTACTGAACTGGTCCAACTGTTTACTTGGAACTTCTTAGAAGGCCAGTTATTTTGACGTTAGGGCATGATTCCTTCCCCAGCCGGTGCTCTAGAGAGAGTGGATTTCTGGCGTGGGTGGCACAGGCAGCCATCTCACCCTGCCTGCAGCTCTGCCACAGCACTATGCATTCCCTGAATGGATTGGGGCACACACATGGTCTCTACTGAGAGGTTTTCCTAAAAAGCATAATGAAACTACAGCACTTGGTATCTTAACCAAGACACTAAAGTCTGTAGTAACAGTGCTCTTTTTCAGCACCTATTCATAGTCAGTTTAGTAAAAGCAGCTACATAGCTATCCTTACAGACTGAGTTGTAAAATATAAGACATTGGGCCTCACAAACAGGCTGGTTTGATTGGCTCTGTTTTCAAAGCATTTGTTTATAATCATCTTACTTGTATTACCTTTCCTCCATGTGGTAAATGCTGCCACACCCCCATCAAAGGAAGTGTGTAAAAGTAGGGTCAATCTCCTTGTCCTTTTGTGCATTAAAGTTTTCTCATGGAAACTATAAAGGCTATTCTAAAAACCCTTCTATAAACTATAAATAAGCCCATAAGATCTACTTGAATGTCAATACATTAAATGCTTAATATATGTACAAAGACCAAAGTGATGTTTGCTTTTCTATCGTTCCTTTCTAAAATTCCACAAAGTCTTTCAAAGTAACAACCACAAGGAGTCGTAAGCACATGCTTCATCTAAATGTCACCTAATCGCAGGGGTGCTGTGTCTTAGAGTATGCCGTGCACAAAATCACTGGATCTGCACATGCCTCCAGCAGTTTAGGATATTTATGATAGAGAAGAAGAATGAGGTAAATTAGGATAAAGCTCTGGTTTTGGCTTTAAATTTCCTATATTTTACAAGTCCAAGTTATTTGTTTGTCATCCTGACAAGGTTTAATATTCAAAATATGGGCTTGAAGGCCCTGTGAGGCCAATCAGCTGTTAACTATGCTTTCAGGTTTAGCTTTTAAAGAGTTTAAAAATACACTCATTAGTTTGAATTGCTACTATTGCAACATGCATTTTTTGAAAATTATGCCGCCTGAGCTATTGACCAGATAACCATGAGCAAAAACAGTTTCCTGGGATCTGCTGTACAGATCATGAGCCTCTTTTGTTCCCTTTATTCTATAAGGGGAAAGGGGCCTTAGAAACTTAGATTTTAGGAAGGGGTTTTTTTTTTCTTTCAGCAAAAGCTTTTTTTTTTTCGTCTGCCCTTCTCCTCAAATATCAATATCCAAAAAAGCGTTCTCTTATTTTAGAAGAAAGAGAAAGACAAAACAGTATTTCCCCTAAAGGTATGAAATGTTAATGTGGAAGGAGAATTTTTAGTGAAGAAATCTGAGTTTCTTCTTTTCTGACGCTGGAGGCAGGGTTGGATTCATTTAGTATGTAATGGCCTAGACAAGAGCTTGTTTCAAATCCTGAACCATCCAGTTATGGCTCAACCGTGGTTCCCTACAGCAGCAGCTGAGAGGTTAATGTTACCCACAGCTCTTTTCCGGAAAGCAGATGAGTAATTCCACCTTCAGAGGGTGTCCTGTTGGCACTCCCTTGCTCATCTCGGTATAAACAACACATAGGGAGCGGGTTATTTGTTGGCAAGGTATATTTCTGTGGGAGGTAGGGAGCAAAAGAAGAGGCAATAAAAAGAGACTTAGATAGTTGAAAACTACAAATCTCAACATGGCAAGCATTCAGAGCATGGTAACTGGCCAAGAAGAGGTGCACAATGTGCCTGATCTGTCAGTGCACAAATGTGCCTGATCTGTCAGACCTTTCAGGTAGAACCTCAGTGGGGCAACGTCCTGCTACATTTTCCCAGCGTGTTCTCTAGACCTCAAAGAGGAACCCACTCTAGGTTTCTGCTCAACTTCTCTCCCTGCAGTGCCCTTTACAGACCTCTCTTCAGTGACTCTTCCTCACTTTTCATTAATCTCCTTTTATATATTTGTTTCAAGCCTGGAGCCTTAAAATACTAGACCTTGTCAGGATGACAAATGCAAACCAGACAAACCACTAATGCGCTACTGTTCAATATGTTTGATTCTCCTTCTAATCAACCAGGAATCCGTCACTGCGAAATAGCTTTAAGGGGCATCTGGAAACATCTAGGCTTTACATTGTCCTGGCGAAGGTCAATGTTGCACACCAGCTACAGCAGAGACCCTCCCACTGGCAGGCAGGTAGTGGTTTTTCTAGTATGTGGGCTTTTCTGAGAGCTGCAGAGACCACAGGCTTTGCATTTCCCACATAAAGAATTTCTGTGCACTCAGTTTTCCTGTGTGTGGAACTGATGTGCAATATTGAGTCAGACGATTTTTCCTTTCATAATGAAAAATCCTCTAGAAGTAGACAATTATTTCCCTATTTAATTCGTTTTTGGGAAATTGGCTATGGGATGCTAAAGAAGGATTTTATAAACATCATCAGAAATAAAACAGTTTTTTAATGTGCAAAATTAGTTCTGTTCTCCCAATATGAGTGTTAGAAGTTTATTTGTAAAATGACTGTGAGGACCTATGAAAAGTTGGCTACAGGTGGACTTGCAAATTTCCTTACCCTAGCTGAGGGATATTTGTGACTAGTGTTACAAACAAGGGAGAAATCATATTGGCAAATTTAGTACTGGGTTAGAATGAGCTTTTTAAAATGAAAATCTGACTGTGGCTGACCATGGCCTATGGGTCCTGCATCACCCAGACCGGTCCAAAGTCACAGTTTGTCACTATCACCCATGTTCTCTGGGCTCCAGCCCTACCTGCTGAACTCACCAAACTCTTCACTGCCTCAGACTGTTTGCACATGCTGTTCCCTCTGCCAATAACGAGCTTCCCAGCACTTGTCTGGCTAATTCTTACTCATTCTTTAGGATTGAGTTTTAATGTCACTGTTTGAAACAGACCATCTTCTTTGAACCCCTGGTCTTCTTTAGGTCTCCCTATTATCCATCTTTGTTACTTACAGTATTTCTTCCTTAGAGCACTTATCTCAACTGTGAATGTGTAGCCATCTGGGATGTTATCATTGGCTGCTTGGCTAGGTTGTAAGTTAGCAGGGAAGGGTAAATCTGCTTCCTTGTTCATCATTGTGTCTTCAGCACCTAGCGCATAGAAGTATCTAAATAAATATTTGCTAGCTGGATAGGTAGAGGAATGGACAGATGGAAGAATGAATGGTTGAAAGATTAAATGAATAGAAGAATAAATGAAAGAATGCAAGAGTGTTTTGAATAATCTAGTATATTGTTTTGGTTTTTACACAATTAGGAATCTCAGTCAAATCAGCTTATTTTATAAGATCAAGAGATAAATCTCCGCATCCCTAGAGAGTGTTCTGCCAGATGCCTGATAAATCTATCTGTGGATACCTAACTACAAGATTTCTACCCAGAGAAGAGACCAGATGGGCACACTGCCTTCCTGGAAATCTTTAACATATAAATGCCCTGTTCACTTTAGTCTTTGTCCCAATGATAAGATTAATCACTGAAGATAAATATTATGTCTCATTGACATGTATACCATTTGTTACATTTCAGAGTATCATGCACCAATGTCATAAATATTGTGAGCATGCTCTTTTTTCAATGATTATAACTATAAATGAGGATCTGGGGATGAATGGAATTTCACTGATAAAATACAAATACTGGCATTTCTCACATAAGAAAAATTGTAAAATCCCATACTTTTCACCCATGAAGTAGGTCTCACTGATTCTTTCCCTCACTGAGAACTGTTTGTCCTTATGTTGTGAATGCACAGAGAGACTATATTAAAACATTTTGTCTGTACATCTATTGTGTCTCTACACCATTTTCTTTTATGAATAAGCCAAGAAGGGATGTTTGCCTCTCATAAATCTTTTACAAGAACAGTTCCAGTGAAAGAAACCACAGATGTTACTGCCAGTTTAGGTTTCTAACAAACTACTCTGCCAGTCCCACATGAGCTTCTAAGTTGAAAGCTTGCAGTGCTTGGAAATTTCACGGATATTCCTGTATTTTAGCTTTGGAATGTTTACCAATCAGAAAAGCACATTCTTATTTAAGCCTAAGCAATCACATCGTGCTTACTGTTTGTTTAAGATTAACTTCTGTTACTTTGGTCCTATCCAGTATCTTGCCCTTCTTTGCTGCTTTCTTTTCAAATGTCCCCAGTTTTCCATCAAATTCTGTTCTGCACTGATTTGGAGGGTATCACAGACACGAACTCCTGGTATGAAATGTGGCCCTCATCACATTGTCTGTCCTCTGAGTAAGTTACCTTCACTATTGGACTGTTAACTCCTTGCAACGGTAGGTTGTATGTCACCTTTGCATTCCTCAGTGCTTGTGTTGCAACTGCAGTCTTGATAGTGCTTGGTGTTTGTAGAATTAAGATAAATCGAGTATCATTTTTTTTGGTTGAGTCATTTTTCATAATTTCACATCATGTATTTTGTGAAATATTGGAATGTGTATACATTTTTTGCTTCTTAATATAGTGGGGAAAATGGTGATTAGGAAGCTGGCATATTCAAGCCTGGTAACACTTTGGTGTATATGATCTATATTACAGTAAAATTTATCATATGACTTTGATAGACTTTAAGGGAAAATGAATTTTTTTCTCACAGACAATGATAAAGAAGTGAATGGTTTTATACACACATTATCACTTGTACACACATACCACTAGGTTCAAGGACTATGGATAAAAGCCAGTACAAAGTCTACTCTTGAATGATTGCTCTTGACCTTGTACAATCTTACCTGGGAATGTTTGTGTATCCCATGTTTTTATTCGTTTTAAGCTATAAAACTGGATTTCTACCTCACCTCATTAAATTTTGAAACACGGCAATTTAGAACTAAATAAGAATGAATTTGGCTTTTTTATTCAGGCTGTATTATAAATCTTATTTAGATACCATTTTAAGTTCTCTTTTGTGCATTTTGTTTCTGTTGACTCAAAAGTCCTTAACAAACTTTTCTTTAAAAAAAACTTTACCCCGTCTCTACTAAAAAATACAAAAAACTAGCCGGGCGAGGTGGTGGGAGCCTGTAGTCCCAGCTACTCGGGAGGCTGAGGCAGGAGAATGGCGTAAACCCGGGAGGCGGAGCTTGCAGTGAGCTGAGATCCGGCCACTGCACTCCAGCCTGGGTGACAGAGCCAGACTCCGTCTCAAAAAAAAAAAAAAAAAACACTTTAATTTTTTTAATTGATTAGATAGTGCAGTCACATAGTGTAAAATTTAAGAGGTACAAAATAGTAGATAGTAATATAGTATAAGTATCTTTTTCCCTAGCTACCCAGTTGAGCTCCTTGGAGTTAACCACTATTGTGACTTATGTATCCTTCCAGAGTTGGCTTATTCTTATGCTTGCTTACACATACACACACATTCCACGTATATGTATATGTGTATGTACATAAGGCTGTATTTTTAAAGTGCAAATGGTACCATCTCATATACGCCACTTTGTACTGGCTTTCACTTTAGTGTATATGTCTAATCCTTTCTTTTGCCTGGATCAAATATTTGTTTTTACAAAGACTTTTCCATTTGTGGGGTCATGTGAATGTTTGTTGCAAGTTTGTTCAGTTACATTGTATGCACCTCAGATATACTGTAAAACAACCCTATGAGCTATGAGCTAAGGTGCCTGCAATATTTTATGAACTTCATTTCAAAAGTAAATAATAATCTGGCTTCTGTCCACTGAGGGTCAGAGTCTGTATGATTATCCTTACTTCCAGCTTCAGCTTCTGACATGTCAGGCAAGAGTAAACGTAAAGTCAGTTGAGTAAGTTGCCTATAGAACTTTGGCAAAGAAAGAAGAAATGCCTATCATTTATTTCTTATTATACTCTGCCTACTTAACAACAAAACAAAAAACATAAAACAAAAAACACTTTCATTTTCACTTCTTACATGTTGACCCTAAGTGATTTTAGTCAGGTTAACTTACTGTTAATAATTCATCTCACCACTGCCCCCTATCCTGAACTTTTAGAAATTCTCAGGTTCTCTTTTTATATGCTTAGAATATACTTCATCACAATTTTATGTTAAGAATCAATGTCATTGCTAATCTTTTGCATATTCAGTATATATACACATTACTTATTAACTTTTTGGATTGTCCTTGCTTTACCAGAAAATCTCAGTAATGGCAAACATTTAAAAACTTCTCCTTATTTCTTTATCATAGAGATTAAACAGGTATTATGTCATACAACTAGAAAAGTAATTCACACTGGATGAGAGCATAATGCTACCTGTTACTAATGGCAGTTTTCTGCGACTCAGAGTTTTTTTGCAGTGAGGATTTTAGTGTCCTTGTATCTTAAGAATGAACTTTGTTTTATGGTTTAGAAAATCTAAATCCTGTCCCTCTCAAGGCAGGGGTGGGAGGGATAGAAAAAAAGAGCCATGACTTATTATCAGAATGTCTTGATCAAATCTAAACAGTTACATTTAACTATTTGTGTAACATTAGACAGGTCACTTAGCATCTCTGATGGTGGCATTAACAACTACTGAGCGAAAGTGTTTATTAAATGCTCTGATGGTTAAGATCGAGTAGCTGGCCGGGCGCGGTGGCTCAAGCCTGTAATCCCAGCACTTTGGGAGGCCGAGACGGGCGGATCACGAGGTCAGGAGATCGAGACCATCCTGGCTAATACGGTGAAACCCCGTCTCTACTAAAAAATACAAAAAACTAGCCGGGCGACGAGGCGGGCGCCTGTAGTCCCAGCTACTGGGGAGGCTGAGACAGGAGAATGGCGTGAACCTGGGAGGCGGAGCTTGCAGTGAGCTGAGAGCTGGCCACTGCCCTGCAGCCTGGGGGGGAAAGCAAGACCCCTTCTAAAAAAAAAAAAAAAAAAAAAGATCGAGTAGCTTTTCTTTCACATAGTTTTCTTGTGCTTCCTATTGATGTCTCATTTTTTTCCTGGACTCCTGTAATATTTATTTGCTTCTACCACAAACCATAGTAGCCTCAGTTTACTCCGATGTGAAGTGGTACTACGAACTCTTTCTCTATGTCACAAAATTGATGTGAAGATCAAACAGGGATAATATATGTGAGATTGCCCTCATAAACCACAAAGAACTCTGCAGCTATAAAATATTAGTGTGCCATTTCCTTACACGTGGACTGGACCTAGGCTCTGACTGCTTTATGTGAAAAAGTCTTGTTTCCTGAACAAAGAACAAGTTAGATGCCCCCAGAGAAGCTGGGATTGTGCTATGGGGAGTATAAATATTGCATTCAGTACTCATTGAAATGAATTTGTCTGAAGTTAGTGTCATATCATTTGAAAACAAGTTCCACTTCTCTGTCTCTTATAAATCATTCTTTTTTATATTTCACAGAGATCGGTTTGGGATCAGTTTAGTTGAGTCCATGCAATAGAGAAAGTCCATTAGCGGTTTCAAAATCTCCCATGATAGAAATACTTTGAATCACCAGGTGGCATCTTCAGTTTTCAATAGCAAAATGAGCATTTGTGCAAAGGATCTGAAGATCAATGAAAGACTACACGGTGTTTGTTTTGTCATTTACTTGGAGACAGGACGAAAGAAGTACAAGTTGCAGTGCAGTGAATTGAGGGCCAGCCACAAGCTACACTTAGCCATCTGATTCACTGGTTTAGGGGTGCATTCTTGCTCAGTGGTGCATTTAAAAAACAGGAAGAATGGGTATTTTATGAACCACATAAGTTCTCTAAAGCGTTTTATTTTTATTTTCTGAATATTTCAACCTTAGTGATTCAATTTCTGGAACATTTCAGGTTTACAACATTTTCTTCTGATTGAAAAATGTCACGATTGACTTGTATAGGAATGTTAGAGAATATGCTCATTTTATGCAGATCATTTCAGGTAAAGGTAAATCTAAGTTTGATATTGAGTTAAGAGTATTGAGTTACTAAACATTAAAATAGTTTGCAGAATATCATAGAATGTATTTGAATGCTGTTGCTAATGTAACTGAATAAATTCCATAATAAATATAATATTTTAAGTATAACAGAATAAAAATGCATATGAGTGAAATTATACAATAATCAATTATCCTTTCATTTGGCAAATACTAAAGATTTTTCATATGTAGGGTACCTAATATGTTTTGAGAGATCTACGTTTAAAAGTAAATGAAATAAAGAAGAAAATTAGAAATAAGAGGAATAAGAAATCATTTTGGACAGTCTGAGTAAGGAGAACAGTCATAACATAAATATTTGGAATTAAGGAATTACACAAGATTCTAAAAATTTTAAAGTGCATGATCGAATAATTATATTTTATCCCTTCAATCTGTAGAGTATAATGATGGCAGTGAGAAACAATTCTAATGCTTTAGAAAATCCAACTTTTAAAAAACGATTTAAAGAATTTTTCCCTCTGACTTATGGCTGGATATTTTGATGAAACCTTCCATTAAACAGATACTTGCTAACATGACCTTCTCCTTGGTTTTTCTAATTTTCTTAAATTTGATATTATTTTGTTTCTTGGTTGTTGAAAAGAAACTATTTTGCATGGCACATTATGCCAAGAAAAATTAACTTTATTAAATAAACTCAAGTAATACACAGTATTCCTGTTACATAGTATTCATATTCAAAATCTTTGTTGCCGGGTGTGGTAGCTCATGTCTGTAATCCCGGTGAATTGGGAGGCTGAAATGGGAGGATTGCTTGAGGCCAGGAGTTCAAGACATAGTGAGACTCTGTCTCTAAAAAATCATTGTTAAAAAACTTAGTTGGGCATGGTAGTGTGTGGCTATAGTTTCAGCGACTTGGGAGGCTGAATTAGGGAGATCACTTGAGCCCAGGAGTTCAAGGTTGCAATGAGCTATGCTCATGCCACTTAACTGCAGCCTGGGCAGGAGAGCAAGAGCCCACTATTAAACAAATTTTAAAAAGTTCTTGTGTACATCCTTCTATTTTGTAACAGTTAACTAAGGGCGGCCTTTAGTAACCAAGAGGAAAATACTGTATTCTGAAATGAATAACTTAAATCTCTTTCCTCTTTTATCTAAACACATTTGTGAAGTATTCATTTTCAGTTTTGGAAGAGGACGCAGACACATTCATTGTCAAAACAAGCATAATTCAGTGTTCTTTTCTGTTAGCGAAGCGAATGCAGGGAAGGGCCATGTCGACTAGGACCTGCCAGAATGGCGGGCAGCCCATCACTCAGGACGGGACAGTGATGCTTACTGTATACCACCAGGAAGAGCTCCTGGATAGTTCCCACAGGTAGCATCCTTCAGTTTTGTTCATTTAAATGAATAATTGGGGAAAGTACACTAGAATCATCTTGTGAATATCTGTCCATGCATAAAAGTCTTTGGGCTGAGTGATTTGGCTGTCACAAAACACCCTCCTTTCTTGTGACCTCTGCCTCTTGCTGTTGCGGAGACGCTTGGCTCTGCACCTCCTTTATGAGTAGGTGTTCTGCACCAGAGCCAGCTTCCAGTTTCCGTGCTGGTTTAGAATCAACAACCACAGTACTCACATTTTATCCCCCATTGCCTCCCTTCTCTCCCCTCATTCATGGCACCATGTATATTTTTATGAATCCTCTCTCTTTTTCAAAGTTAAAAAAATTAAAGAAATAGGGAAACACAGATGCTCCTACTGTTGCTCCATATGGAAACCCACTTTCTAAGCAAGCAAGTTGCAGATCTGGGAAGTACACGTTGCTGTCCCAAGCTTCCCCCTGGGAGTGTGCAGCTGGATGGGAGCCTTTATTCAAAAGAGCAAGGAGAAGGGTGTGCGTTGGGGGTGGGTTGCACCGTGGAATGATCAATGTAGTCTATAGGGACATGCAGAGGGAAATCTGCAAAATGTTAATCTCCTCCGTCTCGGAGGATTCTCAGCATCTCCAACTGTAAATTCATGGTAGCCTTGTAGAGCCGCTTGGAATTTGAGAACTCAGGTTTTGATGAACTTTCTGGCTGTTTCTTTTGTTGCTTGCAATTTAGGAGTTCTATTTCATTAGAGTTGATTCCAAAAGGCTATCTGTAGGAACATAAAGTGAAAGTCCTGTTACCTCCTTCTTGAACCACAATTTCTACATTCACTTTTAAGAATCTAACAGATTGCTTTGGGTATAAGGGGTTTGAGAGCAGGGGTTCTCTCTCCTTTTTATATGCCCTATAACATAAACCTAATACATGAACATTCATAAAGAGGTAGATGAGTTGATGAAAGAATTATTACATGTAGCTTAAATTTATGATTAATAACTGGATTTCTGTAAAATCTCATTGGCTTCTTTGCACCCTTTAATTTGTAAATTATATCCTTTTGGGAGGGTTATATAATTAAAATTTTATATATATTTTAGAAAACATAGATATTACATATGCTAATATTTTCTGGAGATGTCTTTGAGTCAAGACATTGGAACAAAATATTATATATAAAATATGATTGTTATGATAACTGTATCACACTGGTATTCAAAGATTGATTCAGAAAGCAGTGTTTGCTAAAGATTTTTTTTTTGGTGGGCTCTGAATAACTCTGGGAACAAGGAAAGGATTGAAAAGATACGGATTTTTATTAAATATGTTTGAAGCAATTCAGTACCTTGGGGAAAACAACCTCAAACTTCCAAGGGCTTCTCTGCAGCTGGGAAAGTAAATTTGTAGAAAACTTTTTTCATGTTTAACTCCAAAACATGAAACCTGGCTCTATATACCACACTGATTCACGTCTTACCCAGAGGGACAGATTCACATCTCTGTTGGGATGTATATGCAAGGATTTCCTGTACACCGAGATGGAGTAAGCTATTGTGTTTGCTGGCAATTTCTAGTTACAGAGTAAGGAGACTGCATGTCTTTAAGGATTTAGGTTTTCATCTTTAATAAGTGTGGATTAACTCATAGTGTTTCATTACTCTGTTCTCAAAGTTCAATCATTTGCATGCCCTCTTTATAATTATTTCCATTTTTATGTACCATTATAATTTTGAACTGTGTCATTAAATCTGCTTACTTTGTAATTCAGTTAACTTAAAAGTGAACTTTATATCACTACCATAAGTGAAAAGTAGTGCCACAGGTCATAGATGAAAAGTAATTGGAAAAATAAACACAGGGGTAATAAAATGACGTCTTTAAATTCTAGCTATGTGTTGTTGTCTGCCCAAGTCTCTGTGCTTAAGTTTGCTCTTTGTGAAATGGGAGATTCTCAAGTGTTAGAAAGGGCCAGGCGCCGTGGCTCACGCCTGTAATCCCAAAACTTTGGGAGGCTGAGGTGGGTGGATCACCTGAAGTCAGGAGTTTGAGACCAGCCTGGCCAATATGGCGAAACCCCGTGTCTGTTAAAAATACAAAAATTAGCTGGGCACAGTGGTGGTGCCTGTAATCCCAGCTATTCAGGAGGCTGAGGCAGGAGAATCACTTGAACCTGGGAGGTGGAGGTTGCAGTGAGCCGAGGTTGTACCACTGCACTCCAGCTTCAGCTTGGGACAGAGCGAGACTCCGTCTCAAAAAAAAAAAAAACAAAACAAAAAAATAGCACCACCACAATGACCAGTTCTCCTTTATTTAATCAGAATGATTAAAAGAAATGATAAAAGAAATAAGCTTATGACAATGTGATGTTATGTAATATAGTGTCACTATGTTGTTTCAAATCATCTTGCATAAATCCCCAAAACAATTTGAGTATTCTCAAAATCCTAAGTACCGTCAGTGGTAAGGCATCCCAAGTCTTGGGAAATGCTGCTGTAAAATAAAGATTTCGACACAGAAACTGAAGCACCAATAATTGAAGTTATATAATAAATTGCTCATTTTTCTGGGATGCTAGCATCACGAGGGTGACTCGTGTTCAGTTACATAGAGAAAGATAGTTACAAATGTTTATATAAGACTTAGGAGGTAGGGTTATTTATATCTAATTAACTTTAAGGTGACTTAAAAATATCTAAAATAATCTTTGTCATTTTATGCATCTATACTCCATCCCTTTTGAAAATACATATTTATATAATGTGTATCTAAATATATAGAATGCATGTGATTATTAGATGACTAGCTCTTTACTAAAATATTGTTTTTATATTTTTAGGTAATTAATAATTGCTATTCTCATTTAAGTATTTTGTGGAAATATTTTGTTGGTGTTTATTCCCTTAATTTTAACAGCAATTCTAGGTGAAATTTAAACAGAATTTTATGGCTATGAGGTCCTAATAAAAATAGCAATGAGTTCAGTGAACAAGTTGTTAGATTAAAAATGTGAGTGGTTAAGGGTTAGCCTG
Organism: Rhinopithecus bieti; assembly: GCF_001698545.2. Lineage (NCBI taxonomy): Eukaryota > Metazoa > Chordata > Mammalia > Primates > Cercopithecidae > Rhinopithecus > Rhinopithecus bieti. Next base: position 325,957 of record NW_016809668.1, read on the forward strand.
ACTCTTTAGATTCCAATCCCAGCTCTACTATTTACTAGCCACATAAATTTCATCAAGTTATTTAATATTTTTGTGCTAATTTTCTCATTGTTAAGGTCACAATAGTAATGATGATGCCTACTTCATTTGTTTTACTTATTTAAAGAGTTAATATGTATAATGCATGGAACAACACCTGGCATGTAGTGAAAATTCAAAAACATTAGCAGATACTCCTCTTCCTCATCCTAGAGGGCCTTTTGCCATATTATGAGATGAGAAATATGAAAGCATAAAATGCCACTTACCACACTGAAACCATAATCATTGTGCTCTTACTGTCTTTAGTGAGTTTAAGTAGTGGGCAATTTAGATTACAAAACATTCCTGATTTTGAGAATTACGGTCATGCTAATTCATATTCCAGTTTTCTTGAGGCCATTACCTAATATGAAGAGATATTATTCACAGTCAGGATGGAGGGGCGGTGAAATACTCAGCACAGAGAGCTGTCGGCAGCACTAAGCTTTACAACAGCAGCCGGGCGTAGGAACTTGGAGAGTCTTGTCTGGAGGCGGTGATTAAAAGCTTGTAAAATAAGATCTATGGAGGAAGGCTAAAGAAATTTGGATTGTTTACCCTGGAGAAGAGAAGACTTAAGGGTGATTTAATGTTGTTATTGAAGCATAAGAGGGTTCTTTTCTAGAGCCTCGTGGTAAGCTCTTCTGTAGCTCTCCTGAGATCCAAACAGGAGGGGGTGGGCTGACAGTGAGCACAGAGGATTTAGAGTAGGTAAGAAAAGCTTTCAACAGGATAATTTAAAAAAAAAAAACAATTTGAAAGGGAGACTGTGGAAGTTAGGTTTCTGGGAGTTGTTAGTAATAATAATAGCCATCTGAAGTGGTTTAGTCTGGTCCTGCCTGGAGGCGTAGTGATGGGGCGTATTGGCCAAGAAGGTACTTCCTGTTAATCAATAAAGGGCTGGCCCATCCCGCTCTTAGACTCTTTATTAAGATAGCAACTCTTCCCATCAGTGGGAGTGTAAGTGCAGTTCGGCTTCCATATCTGTAGGTTAAGCATCTCTGGAGTCAACCAACCATGGATCACAAATAGTCAAAAAGAAAACAACTAAAAATAACAATACAACAATTAAAATAATAATGTAAATTATAACAATACAGTATATCAACTATTGACATAGAATTTACCTTGAATTAGGTATTATAAGTAATCTACAGATCATTTAATGTTTACAAGAAGGTCTGTGTAGGCCATAGGCAAATACTATACCATTTTATATAAGGGACTTAAGCTTGTATGGATTTTGTTATTCCCTGGGGTTCTAGAACCATCCCCTATGGATATCAGTGAACAAATGCACCTCAAAATGGTAAACCCCACAAGGAAACACTTCAACCCAGGATTACTAAAGAGAAACACAAACCAAGCAGAGGTTCTCAGCTGGAGCCATGACTGACTATGTGTCCCCCTGGATCCTTCTAGAAGTTTTTAATGTTGTGAATTCAGAAATTTTAATATATTTAACAAGTTTTCACTGAAAGCACTCTATGTGGCAATAACAGTGCTAAGTTCTAAGGTTATAAAGCAAGTAAGATACATCCTTTGGATTCAAGAAGCCCACATTCTGACTGCCTAAGGCAGCATGTGAAAGCACAATTACAGAGTGGTATAGAGCCATAGCCCTTTGCTCTGGGACCTAGAAGAGGTTACCTAACTTGGCCTTGTAAGTCAGGAGAGTTTCTAGTGGAGGTGGCCCTTGAGGTAAATGTATAAAGATAAATAGGAGTTTAACAGATGGATTTAAAAACAAAACAACAGAACAGCATGTGCAAAGACAGGAAGATACAGGGAAGCATGAATGGTTACAGTAGCTAAGTGTGTGTCTAAAACAGCTCTATCATTATGTGAGTCGCTGCCGACATGTAGCTATAGCTATCCGGCAGCTGAAATGTGGTGTCTGAATTAGGATGTGCTTTAAGCGTAACATACACACCAGATCTCAAAGACTTAGTATAAAAAGTAATATGTTTCATTTTTAACTTATGACATGTTGAAATGATAATTTTAATATATCGAGTTGAAGAAAATATGTTATACAACTGATTTCACCTATTTTATTTTACTTTTTTCTAATGCAGTTACTGGAAATATTTAAATTATATATGTGGCTCACATTTTACTCACAATAAAAAGTACATATTATGGCCGGGCACGGTGGCTCATGCCTGTAATCCCAGCACTTTGGGAGGCCGAGACGGGTGGATCACGAGGTCAGGATATCGAGACCATCCTGGCTAACACGGTGAAACCCCATCTCTACTAAAAAAAAAATACAAAAAACTAGCCGGGCAAGGTGGCGGGCGCCTGTAGTCCCAGCTACTCGGGAGGCTGAGGCAGGAGAATGGCGTAAACCCAGGAGGCGGAGCTTGCAGTGAGCCGAGATTGTGCCACTGCACTCCAGCCTGGGCGACAGAGTGAGACTCTGTCTCAAAAAAAAAAAAAAAAAAAAAAAACATATTACACTGCAACCTATTATGTACATACGTATGGACATATATATGGAAAATGCAAACACTGAAACAAAAGGTTCGCAAGTTTACTGTTATGCTTTGCAGCACACTCTGATATTGCCTATTCTATTTCATATTGTTTTAATGCTGGTTGCAACCCATTAACCTGATTTCAAAGCCCACTTATGGGTCAAATTTTATAGTTTTAAACACATTAACGTATGATCTTACTCCTAATCTGGGTTTTATTCTTCAGCTGCTGAAGTGTTTATTTATTTTGACAATATTGTGATCCAATTGCATTTATCTTTAGACTCTGTCAATACATGGAGTGTGGATTGAGTGGAAGTGAGGTTATGATAGAATGGAGCCATAGTGTTGAAACTGCTATAGTAGTCCATGAGAAAGATGAGGAGGGCTCTAAACTATGCTAATGGCATTGGTGGTGCAGAGAAAAGAATCAATTAAAAGTTGATGAAGACAAAGGGAATGCTATTTAGAACATACATTATGGGATTTGGTGAGAGATTGGATGTGGGAGGTGGAAACATTGGAGTCTATAGTTGAATCTTTCGTTTCAGAGCTTCTCTTGGGGAGATTAGGAATTCAGGTTTAGACATATTGAGTGGAAATGTCTGCATGAGATCTAGAGTAGACTATTGAGTAAAGTCATCAGTCTTAAGCTTAGATGTGAGGCTACAGGTCTATATGAGATAACCCAGTGAGTAATTGTGGACTGAAAATAGACTAGGTAAGAGGACTGAATTCTAAGAAACACAAACATTCAAAGAACCAGAATAACCATAAAAAGGACTGGATAGGAGAGTGTGGTGTAGTGAAGCTGAGGGAGGAAAGCATGTCCAGCAGGAATGGGTAGCCAGTCCTTCCACAGAGGAGCCAGTGCTGGGAAAACCCATCTGATTTGGTTGGCATAGCTAATTGCAGGAGCTGCTTCAGAGAGGGATGGCAGGCAACTGTGGCTGGCTGGAAAATTAACAGAAGGAGAATAGGGATGATAGACTCATACAGTTTTTCAAGAATTTTGGCTGGGGAGGGAATGTGAAATTGAAGAAATGAGAGAGAGAGGGAATAGGAATGTATAAGTAAATGAATGAATGGTAGAAAATGGAGGTTGCAAATTTGAGGAAGTGCTTTGGACAATACTTTTTGCTTTTTATTTTATGAAGGGAAAGATTTTGGTATCCTTGTGAGCTTGAACTAAATGGCCCAGCTGTGAGGGAGAATCTGAAGGTAAAAATCTTGGGAAAGGTTAAGAAAGCAAAGCCCCTTAGGAGAAGGAGTCTTATAGCCCAACCAGAAGCCATGGAATTCACTGTGGCCAAATGTAGAGTAACGAGCGAGGTTAGATAGATAGAAGAGAGGAGGATGGGATGGTGTGGAGATGATGCAGGATGGGCTGCTGAACAGCGTAGAAGGACTGCATGCTCGTCCCCACCCTGATGATCTGATACTCTGCACAACTGGTGGCATCAGATATGTGAATGTTGTTGTCCAGCAGCACTCGGCAGCCCAGGTCCAGGGGCAGAGAAGAAAGGTTGGGGTTGATTTAGGATCAAGTTCATGCCTGAACTGTAGACTCAGGGCTAGACAGGACTAGAAGGAAAGCAAAGCAAGAAAAAGGAGGGAGGGGTCAGGGGACTAAGGATCTGAATGAGGTCAAAAATCAAGAATATTTGGAGAAAGAAACAGAAGAGAGAGGAGATTGCAGTCAGGGTTGAAGTTTTGAGATGAGCTTTCTGTGACAGAACCACTGTGGGGAACGGCATGTACTTAAGTTAACAATAGTCCCATGAAGACTACTGAGCAGGCTCTAGAACTATAGTTTTTTAGTTTGTTGACAGATGTTTTTGTTTCAAAAAAATTAAAGATTTGGTCACTTCAGAGCATATCTGTGGGAGCGCTTTAGAATTTGTCTGGAACACCAAAAATAAGTGTGTGTGTCTGTTTGTTCCTTATTCTGTCAAGATACTTGGAACAACAGGGGTTCCTGCCTTGTATAAAAGAATCTCCATGGTGAAGAAATAGTTAAAGTAACCGGAGTTGAGAATTCAGTTAAAAGATTAGTAAGTGGTTATGTTATTGTTCCAAATTCTCACATGTGAAAAATACTTTGCAAATTACTAGAATATGATAAAAATGCAAGGAATGCTAATGCACTCAGAGGGTAGGAATGATAAATCTAGTGGCAGGTACAAGTGAAGTGACATTTGCAAATGGCCCTCTGCTTTTATCCATGTACCTAGCAGAGCCCAAGTGAAGCCCAGGAAGGGAGTGTGTCCTCTACAGAGATTTCTCTATATCAGGGCGTTTCCTCAAAAGTAGGAGATAAGTGCTGAAGCATGTGCCCCTACCTCAGAGTACAGCCGGTGAAATATTTGATGCACTGTGTGTTCCAGGATGACTCAATCCGGGGAGCTTGGAAGTCAGTGCTGGAGAGATCTTGTGAAGGGTGCTGAATGATGATATTCATCAGCCACACTTCCTATGTGTCCCTTGCTAGAACATGATCCTCAGTTTCATCTCCATTAGAGAAAAAAGACTCTGAGTTCTGTTTTAATGTAGAACAAGCTTGATGGTTCCAAGCCTTTGACAGTGCCAGAAACTTCCTAAGGCTCTTAGCTATCCCTGGCAACTGTTAGAACAAGAACATTGCCATTCATACGTCCAAGCTTGCATTTTCCGGGTGGTCCAAAAGCCGTGTGCCGTGGGGATCTTATTTTTGGACTGTATTTGACATTTTCTTGTTTTCAGGAAATGATAGTTGCACAAGCAAAATGGGCTGATTGAAGGCCTCTGTGAATATTTTCGTTACTTCCGATGGCAACTGATGATTTTTAGGCTTCTTACCACTGTTATGCAAAGCATGATTTTATGTGGTGGCCTCATTGCTGGGGGTGCAGCAACAGGAATAAAACAAAGATGGCTCTCCAGTGTGAGTCTTGACAGAGCAATCCATGCCTGGAGAGTGCTACTCACCCTGCAGTACTAGATCATTTGCCTGCATCTTGTAGAGGCTCCTGAACTTATATTTGAGAAGCAAATATTGACCTAGTCTTCAAACCAACACAGCTTGCTAGTATACTATGTGAACTGTGTGTACACATACACACACTAATGTGTTTTGTATTTTTGTTTTTGTTTTAAAAGTAGAGAATGTTATTTTCTATCTCACAAATAATGTTCCTTAAACACTGTTATCGCTAGAGGTTGATCATCAGCATATCTCTCAGAGACAACATTGTTCAGACAGAAAAAAGAAAATCTTGAACCACTTGTATTTTTTTATCCAGGCGTTTTTGTAGGGTCCACTTCTCTTTGAAGGGTTGGTACTATTAAGCTGACAATTTTCATTGCCCACGGAGGGCGATGAAGAATAGTGGAGTTTTCCAGTTCATGATATGCGGAACTGATGTGTAGAATTAGTCTTAGGCTTAGATAATATCCTTTGTCTTTTCCAAAGATGAAACGATATTTTTTGTTTCTAGTAAAGATTGTACTTTTGTCCATTTGCAGCTTAGGGGAAGCATTAAGAATTTCTGTGCACTGTCCAGTTTGATGTTTGTTCCCTATTTAGGAAGTGAGACAACGAAGCTGATATTTAGATAGTTTCTCTTTGGGTAGATTAATAGTGTTGTCATCACAGTGTTATCTTCATTAATGAACAGCACTTAAGTTCATGACATTCTGAGAGGCCAGAACAGGCTCACCAGGCATGCCTGTTTTCCTTTCATGCTAATTCCAGGATTACTTGTAATTCCTGGATTAAATATATTCATTGTCAGCTCTTCAGAGCAACCCCCAAAGTGCATGACATACTACAGTTCATCACTTGAATTGTTGGCCCTGAGAGGAGAAGGCTGTGTGAAGCTGAATGATTCAGCCTGTGTGAATGCCTGATGAAGATCCACATCTGAACTGGTTTTGCTGCTTTCTACTTGATCCCATGGACTTCTGCGAAGAGCTGCTTCATAAATCCATCTAGGTGATATTTATAGAATTGTTAAGAAGATATCTAAAGGGGTCACATGTATTTTTCATGTGCACTTCACACATTTACAGAGGAGATTACATGCCACAGTGGTGTTTGCACTTGGGGGACTGGTGAGGGCCTTTGGATGGGTTCCACTGTGCACGTGCAGAAGAAACACAGCTCTGGAGAATCAGGACACAGTCTTTCTTAGTCTTTCTTGGGTGAAAATATGAACACTTTCACCTATAAGTATATCACATTATTGGCATTTAAAAGATATGCATGCAGTTTTGATAACCTTGGAACTATACTAAGATAGAAGACAACATGGTGTATTTAAGTGAACTGTGGCAAGGGATTAAAAATAACAGGTTCCAACTTCTACTAAATGACAGACCTTGAGGATGTCACCCAACTTCAGAGGCCTTGGCAACGTTATTTGCTAAATGAGGTAGTATTAGTTATAACTTCAGGATCTGCTTGGGGAGTGGGACTTCTATGTCAGAATTCTCAAACCCTATTTTAAGCTAATTTGCTAAATATTGCTTCACATAGGAGGTTATCAGCCTGTTTCATGCCTTGTTGTAAAACTGATTTTTTTTTTTTTTTTTTTGCATTGAAAAGGGAGTGCAGGAGGAAGTAGGCTTGTTTGTTATTCAGTGCATTTCTCATTTTTTGGAGCATCTAAGAACTCTTTACACTTTGAGCATTGGGGACATAAGATTTAAAATCATGCGCCTCTGCTGTGGTGCAGGTCTGAGATGCCCACCAGCTGGCCCAGGCCACATCCGCTCTAATGACAGGCAAGCCGGGCTTCCTTTTGGCTTGTAAACTACTTGCTGAGCTTCTGTGGTCGTTTTCTTTCACAAAAGTATAAATGCAATGCAGAAAGCACCATCCAGGTGTCTGTGCTGCCAAAAGATGGAGTGCATAGAATGGAGCTTCCTGTAAATAGGTGTGGAGCAGAGACACGAAGAGTATGTTGTCTGTTCTCAGGTTACCCTGGAGGAAAAGACTCATTCCACTTCAGCCCTTTTTATTTGGCAAATTTATTCATTTTACGACACTGTATTTTCTTTACTTTTCTATTTGTTGTTGTTGTTGTTGTTGTTATTGAGATGGAGTTTCATTCTTGTCACTCAGGCTGCAGTGCAATGGCACGATCTCTGCTCACTGCAATCTCTGCCTCCCAGGTTCAAGTGATTCTCCTGCCTCAGCCTCCCAAGTAGCTGGGACTACACGAACTCGCCACCATGCCCAGCTAATGTTTGTATTTTTAGTAGAGATGGTGTTACACCATGTTGGCCAGGCTGGTCTCGAACTCTTAACCTTAGGTGATCCACCTGCCTCAGCCTCCCAAAGTACTGGGATTACAAGTGTGAGCCACGGTGCCCAGCCTCACCACATTGCATTTTCCGTCACTGGAAAAGGAATGCTATCATCAGCCAGGCCGAACAAATTTATTGGAAATAAATGTACATTTCTTGTTTCTTTTCTACCTATATTCCTTATTTATTTCCTTTTTTCCTTCCTTCCTTCTTCCCTCTCTCCCTCCCTCACTGTATCCTTCTCCTTCTCTCTCTCTTTCCTACCTTGCTCACTTCCCTCTTTCCCTTCTTTTTATCTTTCCTCTATAAAACTTCTGTGAGGAGGAGGGAAAAACCACTTTCCTTTGAGCCCTGATACGAATTTCATTGCTATAGTGGTAATTGAAATTTGAATCATTTCTTGTTTAGTCTAATGAGAATATTATAATAATGGTTATTAAATTTATTAAAACTTCTGTAACATAAAGAAGTATGTATGGTATACTTAAATGCATTTTTAAAACACGAAGTAAAAGTGAGGTCACAGTCAATGTCCAAAAGAGTTTTATCTGAGCAAAAAAAGCCATGATAGTTTAACATGTGTGGGAGCCACTAGGACGTTGGGATTCACTCCACCCTATCCCACCCTTCTGGAGCTGTGTAGGTTGAGGACTGTGTAATAAAATGGGGTTAATGTGTGTAGTTTGAAGTCAGTTTCAATATAAAAGTTTTATAAAAGTCAATTTCATTACTTTATAGCACACCAAAATCATTTAGTTTTGGCATATACCCTAGCTGACTGCAGTGATTTATCCAAGAAGAAAAAGTTTCATTTCTAAAGGAAGAAAAGGCAAAAATCATAGCCAACATCAGAAAATGGATTAGGGAAAGAAAGTAACATCCTTGGCCCCAAGCCTACCTTGGGAGGGCTGTGTAACCCCAGAAGGAGGCCAAGGCTGAATTAGAGCTGACCCAGGCTTTGGGGCATTTCCAAGTGGAGTGTTGAGCTAATATAGGGAAGTTCCTGCTGTGGGCAGGCCTGTGCCTGTAAAAGGAGCTGACTGAATATTTACTGATCAAGCTGTTAATTAAATACCAAGTCCCAAAGCAGCATTCAATTTATTTGAATTCCAAAGGAAGTAGTGCAGTGTCAATACAAATAAACACTCACCTAAGTAATAGCATCTAAAACTGTTACACAACTTAAACATCACCTCAAGTTGAATCCCTGATTCAAGAATGAAGATATTAGTTTTTTTCTTTTGTTAGGTTCCTGTTTGGTTTCTCTAAACAATGTGGCAATGAATAATTGTGACTTCCTCAAATCCTTCGGAAACCAAGATCTATTCCTGTGGTTTAACCTTTTATTTTGTTTCTTTTCTTTGTATGGATAACTAAGCCCTAATAAAACTATTGCTCAACATGGGAAATATTGGAAATATTTTATGGAATTTAGGTCATGACCATGGTGCTGTGCTACCAGATTAATACATTGTTCCACACATATTATTGAGTTCCTTCTGTAGTCTAGGTATTGTCCTCCTTGTGAGGTGGACACAGGTAAATACCAGTGATACAGTTCTTCCATTTAAGAAGCTTAAAACTTGTAGAAAAAGATCAATGAGCAAACACATGCATGATCATAAGTGGCTATAAGTGCTGTGGCAGAAATGATGAGGCCACAGTGACAAAAATAGTGCCTCCATGGGGTGATGAGGAAAGGGGCTTCTCTAAAGAGCTGGACATTAGGAAGCTGTCTTCAGAAAGATAAAAAACAAACAAACAAACAAACAAACAAAAAAAAAAACACCTGCACATGGTTATGAGTGCTTTGAGAGGGTTCCATTCAGAGAAAACAATACTTGAGGACCTCTTAGGGGAATGTACAGGCAGCTAATGTTAGCCAGTGTGGCAATGTCGTGTGAGCAGGGAGCTGCTGTTAATGGCTGGGAGACAGGATTTTGTTGAGTACATTGAGGGATTTTGTGTATGGAGCAGGGCTGGGATATGTACATTATGGGCTGGGATATGTACATTATTGATACATATCAGTAATGACTTATGTTTTGATAATGTATGGAGTGTGGCTTGGCAGAAAATAAGAAAAATGGGGGTATTAAGGAGGCTTTTGCCTTACGGTGAGCCATACAAGGTAGTAGAGATGGCGAGAAGTGGACTGACTGAATATATACTTGGAATTACATATTGTTAGATGGCTACGGAAGATGAAGAAAAAGGAAGGATACAGAATGACTCCCAGGTTCCTGGTGTCTTTAAATGTTGGCAGCATTTACCGAGATGGGAAGAGTGAAAGAGAAGCAGTCTGGGAGGAGGAGGAGGAGGGTGGAGTTTTATTGGTCTATTTTGGACCAGTCGAATTTCACATGCCTGTGAAATATCCAAATGTAGGTATAAAATTAGTGATAGGATATAAAAGTCTGAATTTCCCAGGAGAAATTTGGCCTGGAAATATAAATGTGGTAGTTATCACTATACAAATGGCATTTAAAGCCACACAAAGGCATATTTCATGTGGGGAGAAACAGAGGACAGAAAACAAAGATGCAGAGACCCAGAGGCAAGCCCTGGACTCCTCTCCCTCATTGAGAGTTCATGGAGAAGAGGAGGAGGTTGCAAAGGAGATGAAGAACAGCCAGAAGCTCAGGTGGAAAACTGGGACACAGTAATATCATGGAAGCCAAGAAGGAAAATTGTTTTGAGCTTGAACAGGGACATGTGATATTGAGAAAATGCGTATCATGATTGATAAAAGGCACCTTAGATTTAACAAGATAAATTATTGGTGACCTCGTTGACAAGTTTCAAAGAAAGGAGTGGTGGTCAAAGGTCATACTGGAGTAGCTGAGGAGTAAATGGGAGCTGAAGGAAAGTAGACATCAAGTAAATGCTACTTGTATGAGAAGCTGAATTGTGAACAAAATATGAGAAATGGAAAAGCTGCAGAGTAATGTAGGGTCCAAGGAGGATTTTTTTAAAAAATGCATATTTGTATGTTGATAGAATGGGTAAAAGGGAGAGACTGCTGAGCCAGGAGAAGGGGCTAATTGGAGGAAGATGAGAGGATGGAGAGGGGCTAGCCTTTTATGGAAGAGTCATCTTTGGATGTAACAGGAGAAGATGCAGCCCATTCAGGAAGTTTCATGGGTGAGAAGTCAGGGCATCCCCATCTTGGCCTTTCTGGGGTCTCAATGAAGAAAGAGATATGTTTGTCACCTAACAAGGACAGAGTGGGAAGGGATGGAGGAAGGAGAGTTGAACCGAGAGAGAAGATGTAAAAGTCATATAGGATAATAGTGAGCAAACAAGCCTCTACACAGATAAAAGCAGTAGCATTGCTGGGCTCTGTTGAGAGCCCGTTTGGGGCTTATGAGCATGGAGTTCAGGTGAAACCAGTTTAATCAGTACTTTTACAAGCATGACTCATGATATAGAATAAAAATAAAACAATTTTTTTCTCCCATTATGCCTTTTATAGTTGTACAGTGGGGAAAATTTTCTCTCTGCCACAGATAGAAAATTCTGGAGGCTGAGGCAGGAGAATGGCGTAAACCTGGGAGGCGGAGCTTGCAGTGAGCCGAGATTGTGCCACTGCACACCAGCCTGGGCGACAGAGCGAGACTCCGTCTCAAAAAAAAAAAAAAAAAAAAAAAAAAAAAAAAAAAAAATTCTGCGCCGTCCCTATGCCTCCTAGGAAATAGAGGTTCCTGAAGTTATAGTTAGCTGAGAAGCAATCTAGACTCAGAAATATGAACGTTGAGTTTCTACATTTCATCGCTATTTGTCTTCATTCAAAAATAAGCCTTTCTTCCCCTACCTCACAGCTCCTGTGTGTCTGTTCTTAGTCAGAGTTTCACTGACTAACTTTCAGGCTCATCCTGGGTTGTGCTCAGGGAGATAGGAGAGGAAAGAGAAACAGAAGGTTTCTGCTCAACAGATACACTTGGAAAATACATATTTCTTTGGTCCTGGTGTATATTTAAAGCTGTATCACTTTCTCTTGAATATTTTTGTGGGTTTTTCTAGACTTCCCTTCTAAGCCCCTCCAATCCTAACTCCTGGGATGTAAGCATATTCTGTTTCTCTGGCTACCACTCCCTTCTCAGCTCCTGGTTTTCTGGAAGCCCAGTCCACCCATATTCTCTCTGCAGGGAATCCATTGCCTTCCCAATTGGTTTGTACACCTACAAGCCCCTGGCCCCTCAAAAAAAGACAACTGAGCTCTTTTCAGTATGGCCCATTTCTGGCGTCAAGAAACAATCATGATACTACCTTTGCTCTTAGAAATTACAGAGTAGGCCAGGCATGGTAACTCAGGCCTGTAATCCCAGCACTTTGGGAGGCTGAGGCAGGCGGATCACGAGGTCAGGAGATCGAGACCATCCTGGCGAACACGGTGAAATCCTGTCTCTACTAAAAATACAAAAAAAGTAGCTGGGCGTGGTGGCGGGCGCCTGTAGTCCCAGCTTCTAGGGAGGCTGAGGCAGGAGAATGGCGTGAACCCGGGAGGTAGCAGAGCTTGCAGTGAGCGGAGATTGCGCCACTGCACTCCAGCCTGGGCGACAGAGCGAGACTCCGTCTCAAAAAAAAAAAAAAGAAAAAAGAAATTACTGAGTAGTGGATTCCAGGCAGCAGCCTCTCCTTGGCTCCCACATCAGAGTAGTTTATCAGCCTGTCTCTCTCAAGGTTCCCCAGGCAGGAGTCAGAACCTGTATCTGTGGAACCTCCATCCAGAGATGTGCTGTACTGAACGCTGGGTGGCCCCATAGATGCAGTCCTCACTAGGGTTGACTCAGGGGGGCACATATCCCCAGATACCCTTTCCTTTGATGGTGGATACTAGGCTCAGTGTCTAGCAGTTCTCACCCAAAGAAATCCTTCTTTTCTCAAAATGTGTTCTCAGTCTTTTATTCCCATCCTCATAAAGAAGGGTTTTTTAATGTCATCAAGTCATTTTCACCCTTTTTGAAGATTTATATTCTGGTTACCACTTCACATTGGAATTTCACTGCTGTCATGTCTTGATACCTCAAGTCGAAAGTTTCGGTTTAATATCCTTTTAACCTCTTTGTTTAATTTTTTAAAAGCAACCATTGGGCCCGGCGCGGTGGCTCACGCCTGTAATCCCAGCACTTTGGGAATCCGAGGTGGGTGGATCACGAGATCAGGAGATGGAGACCATCCTGGCTAACATGGTGAAACCCCATCTCTACTAAAATACAAAAAAATTAGCTGGGCTTGGTGGCACATGCCTTGAGTCCCAGCTACTCAGGAGGCTGAGGCAGGAGAATGACGTGAACCTGGGAGGTGGAGCTTGCATTGAGCTGAGATTGCACCATTGCACTCCAGCCTGGGAGACACAGCGAGACTCTGTCTCAAAAATAAATAAATAAAATAAATAAAAAATAAAAAGCAACCATTGGCCTGAAGAGTACCATGGTGGAAAGCATTCAGATTTATGTTTTTCTGGTAAGTCTTACAGGCACATGAGGTTGGATGTGTTCCTAAAGGGGTGATTTTATTGAGGGACTTCAGAATCCCAGCTGGACAAAAAGAAGAACTGAAGACAGGTGACAACTGGTGGATAGTGAGGAAGTGTGTGGGTTGAAGGCCACATGCTTTTGAAGAATTGTTGTGGGAGTGCTTGACCAGGTGAGCTGAACAAAGAGGAAGTGGTGGTTAGAATACATTGTGTACTGATGATGACAAGGGTCCAAGTGTTACCATAGGAGAGCTTGGCAGAGGTAGAATGGAGGAAGAGGTAATGGGAGGTCATGCAGTGAGAAGCCGAAGTGATGGATAGCTCATCTTCTGTGCAAATGCAGATTAAGCTGGAAATAGATGGGAGGAGTGAACCAGAAGCAAAAGTCCTCAGTGAACAAAGAGTAGTGATCACAAAGTTAGTAGAAATACCAAAGACATATAAGGTAGAGATATAAGATAAGGTATTTGGAGGGTATCAGACTCAGAGGAGCAGTGGTTTTTGTAAGACTGAGGCAGAAGGATGGTACATAAGTGGAGAGGGTGAGCTAGGAGGACACCCACAAGATGCCTCTGAACAAAATCTTAAGATAGCATTGTGCATTAGGAATTGTGATTCTATCTCCTTTTCTTAGAATGGATACACAATACCAGAGAAAAAGGTACACTGTGCTAGAAAGGGTATGGACAGCAGCCAGGAAACCAGATGATTACATACTATGTTGTCTCTACAAAAGACTGGCTCTGCGTTATGGGATAAGTCACTTAACTCTGAATACCAAAACCCTACCTTGAAAGAGCAGATTATAAGGCGTGTTTATGATCAAGTCAAGCTATTATTTTATGAGACAAACCACTATGTGTTAGACATTATTTTTTCCATTTTACATTTAAAACACCAATTAAGGCCTAGAGGCACTAACTGATTTGCCTAAGTAGTATTAGACTTGGATGTAGATTTTCTGGTTCTAAGTCGTTTCTACTTAATAGTCATTCTGTCATCCTTCATTCTAGACACAGAAGTTCCCATTTGGACTCATAAAACATATTTTTAGAAAAAAAGCTCTCTTATTATTTTAATGTTAGTCCCAAAATTATTTATAACTGTAATTCTAACATATTTATTAATATTTTATGCATTTGTGAGTCAGCTTTTAAAATATCAATGATTTATCTGGTGATATAATGCCGACATTGAAACTAAAAACATTTCTAGTTGTACCTTATGTATAAAGATGACTTGGTGTCTTGAACTGATGATTCTTCTGGAAAAAAAGAAAACAACATTGCCCAGCTTGTTAATATTTCTGGCAGTTTGCAGCTTTGAGTGGGGGTGGACTTTGATAAGTCTAGTCTATCAGAATTAGTAAGTGGCAGTTACTGTCTCACAGGGGAAAACTGCTCTTTTAGTTCTGAAGATTGTAGAGAAGATACCATCAAGTGTAGTAGTGCATATGGCTGCGTGTCCCCAAATATAATATTAGAGTAATTGTTTTACATGTAGTAACACTTTATTGTGAATGAGTATCTTTTTTTCAAGCTTGTAACACAAATAATTCTTTTTCATTGTTTTTTTTCTGCCTTATATTACTCTCACTTTATAAACATTCCCAATCTTTAAGAACAGTTAACTATCCTACAGCTGACCTTACATACAAGAGTACTCTCTAGTCCTATTAAACATTTAACAAGTCTTCATGAAAATTGTATGCAGGTGGATCAGGGCAATACTTTAAAATCACTTGAGCTGAATGACACATGTTTGCAGATTTCCATAGGCCCAGTGCATGTTGCTTGGCCAAGCTCATCTTTTTAAAGAAACTAAAATCAGGAACGTAGTTTTTAAAATTAGAAAACGACTTGCTTTCTCATTTTGTTTGTACCTCTCCCAAACCAAGGAACAAAATTGAATCCTTTGTTTTGTCTATTTATATTTTGATTATCATTATAATTAATAGTTTAGACTTTAAAGATTATGATACAAGAATATGTAAGCATATCTGCATTGTTTTAAACAATTGTTTTAGGACAATGAAGAAAAGCTATGTAACTGTGAAAATACTAGAGTATGCTTGTCCTGGATAAACTCAGGTAAACATTTTATATGTACTTATGATGTGAGAACAAGGTTAAGATTGATGAAGAGTCTTTGTTATATTGATAATGGCTCTGAACTGGTGGCTTAATATATTTTAAACTGCTTTTATTTGCTTAGGATAGGAATCACTCATTTGAAATATTTTCAGTGAAGTAATTTTTTTACACTAACCAAAATGCAAATAAACTCATTTTCAACTATAGTTATCTTTAATGTTGAAAATTGTATTCACATTTTTTCGGACAGCAGGTTTATATAAAGGCAGAACAATAGCTTTATTTTGTCAAATAACATATAGAGGATAAGAAATATGAAACTAAATATGTGCCCATATTAAGTTTTGAAGTAGTAGAAAATGTAAACTACAGTGAACATTTGCATCTGATTATCTCCACTGACCCAGATAGATTAAACCACCATTTTTAGCCTTTTTTTTTTTTTTTTTTTTTTTTTTTTTTGAGATAAGAGTTTCACTCTTGTTCCTTAGGTTGGAGTACAGTGACACGATCTCAGCTCACTGCAACCTCCGCCTCCTGGGTTCAAGTGATTCTTCTGCCTCAGCCTCCCGAGTAGCTGGGATTACAGGTGCCAACCAGGATGCCCAGCTAGTTTGTGTAGTTTTTAGTAAAGACAGGGTTTCACCATGTTGGCAGGTTAGTTATGACATTTTCAGCTTCTTAAGGACACCTTGAGACACATCCTATGTGAGCCTCCTTCCCTCGCCTGCTCTTCAAGCCTCCCCAGACCAGATGACCCCAACGCTGTCCATGAATCCCTGTACTACCAACCTCTTTCTGGATGGTCTCCTGCCATAGGCTCAAGCAAATGTTGGGCTGGTTCCTCCAGTGTCCCTCTGCTCACTGTTGTGAAGGAGCCTGCAGGAGAAAGAGAAGCTGAGAAAGGGAAGAGGCACAGGTAACAAAGAAGAAATAGAGAGTTTAAGGGACTAAGAAAAACTGTCTGGCCTCCAGTACCTAAAAATCCTTAAGTAGCTAATATAACATGAGAACATTATGAGAAGCAAAGTAGGAAAACCCATAATTAGAAGTCAAAACAAATGTAACAAATTATAAATAAAGGTAATATGTCACAACCAGTACTGCCAGGAAGCTGGATTCTGATACATCATCAATTACTTTGCAAAATATTGTTAGATAAGGATTGAATAAGTGGAAAAATTAAAAGTGCATCTTTATTACAACAGCATTATAGAGAAACATGTGGAACATAAGACTTGAGACAAAAAGACTTTATTTTGAGGATATGGGGCAAGACATGAAACTGTGTCTTTAAGTTTAGCTACTATTGAAGGCAATATTTGAGGTTTTTAGGGCCATTGAAACAGCGATAGGCTGGGGGACCTACTAGTGTTGGAAAGATGGTGGTAAGCATAGGTTCAGACACTTTAAAAGCAGGTTTGTCTTGTATGATGAGTTCAGTTCTCAAGGTTAGAGTTCTGTAACATTGAAATAATATATGGAGATATTCATCTAGAATTGACTAAAGTCATTGAAGAAGTTATCATGATAGGAAATCTTTTAGTGCCAATGAGACTAGGTTTTTTTGGCTAAAAATGCCCACATGATTGACTGTGGCATACATCACCCAAGAAAATGTATGTCTGTTTTAATGTTGATATTTAGCCTTTGGCTTGGTTCAAATGCTGTAGGTAATTTCAGGCTTAAACCTTTGATTGTGTAAAGCTCTGAAAATCTCAGAGCACTTAAGAGTTATATGAAAGACAGACTCGCAGTCATCTGGAATTCCAATTCTAAACACGGTGCAACTGGGGCTCTTTATGAGGAACAATTTGCTGTTTTCTGCCTGCTATTCAGAGTTGTGGGGACAACTTCGTCCGTAAGACATACAGCTTAAATAATGTTTCTGCATATTCTGTATAACTTGTAAATGTTATTCCTGATATTAAAGTTAGCTTATACCACCCTCCACAATACAACATTCTTGCTCTAGCTCTAAACATTATTTACTCCTGTTTTTAAGGGCTTACTACCTTAGAAAAACCCTTTGCCCCAGTTCTCGTTTCCATAGACCTAGACCAATACGGTCGGTGGTATTTATTCTCTGTACTCTGGATGAGAGTGAGTAAAGATGAATAAAGCATCCTGAAAACTAACAGAGGCCAATTAAAATATTCACCAAGGAAAAATGTTTACTGATTTTTTTTTTTTTTTTTTTTTGAGACGGAGTCTCGCTCTGTTGTTGCCCGGCCTGGAGTGCAGTGGTGCCATCTCGGCTCACTGCAAGCTCCGCCTCCCGGGTTTACGCCATTCTCCTGCCTCAGCCTCCCGAGTAGCTGGGACTACAGGCGCCCGCCACCTCGCCCCGGCTAGTTTTTTGTATTTTTTAGTAGAGACGGAGTTTCACCGTGTAGGCCAGGATGGTCTCGATCTCCTGACCTCGTGATCCACCCGTCTCGGCCTCCCAACGTGCTGGGATTACAGGCTTGAGCCACTGTGCTCGGCCTTACTGATTTTTAAGAAGGAGATGACTTCCCTCCTCTACTTCCCATTGTAGACAAGTTTCCCTACCTCCCAAACAAATTCCTTGCCATGTGAGCATCAATTTTTTGCCTTAGCTAAACCCCAAGACTCTAATCTTGGACAACTGCTTTCCATACAGATTAGGTGAGTGTGGTCTGTTCTTTATGTAAAATCGAATTAAGAGGTGGTGATGAGGCTGGGTGCGGTTGCCCATGCCTGTAATCCCAGCACTTTGGGAGGCTAAGGCAGGTGGATCACCTGAGGTCAGGAGTTTGAGACCAGCCTGGTCAACATGGTGAAACCCCATGTCTACTAAAAATACAAAACTTAGCTGGGTGTGGTGGTGTGCACCTATAATCCCAGCTACTCAGGAGGCTGAGACAGGAGAATCGCTTAGAACCCAGGAGGCAGAGGTTGCAGTGAGTCGAGATTGCACCACTGCATTCCAGCCTGGGCAACAGAGCAAAACTCCATATCGAAAAAAAAAAAAAAAGTGGTGGTGATGGAATTCTCTTAGTTTTTCATTAACGTTCAATTCATAGTCGCCTCTGATGCTATGAAGAAAACCGATCAATCACACCATACAGCTCAAGCTCCCTCCTTCCCTTTCTGCTTCCTTTCCTTCTCTCCCTCTCCCTCTCTCCCTGTCTCCCTCTCTCCCACCCTGCCATTGCTTTCCTTTCATCCATCCAAGTGCTAAACACATTCTAGGTGCTGGAGACATGAGAGTGAGCAAAATAGACAGAAATCCTTACAATCATGCAACTTAACATTATAATCAGGTGAAGCAGAAATATGCGCAAGTAAAATATATATCTTGTCAAGTGCTGCTAAGCATTAGGGATAAATATAAAGCTTGCAAAGGGGGAAGGAAGAAAGGGAGAAGAGGGCTGCAGTTTTAAATAGGGAAGTTAGGTAAAATTCTACTGATAATCTGACATTTGAGCAAACCATGTGGGTATCTAGAGGTAGAGTGAAGCTGAGGGGACAGCAAGTGCTGCCATGCTGAGCTGGGAGCATGCTGATGTGTTCAACAGAGAGCAAGGAGGTGATGAGACTGGAGTGGACTGAACATGGAAATTAATAGGCAATGTGTAGAGAGAGGGCCAGATAATATAGGACCTTGTAGACTGTGTTTTTCCTGTGATTCAGGTGGGAACCTCCTGGGAGCAATAGAGGAACTAATGCTCATATTGCCTGGCTTTGGATCCCAGCTTTGTCACTTACCAGCAGCTGTGCGATTTTGGGCACAATACTTAACCTTACTGGGCCTCTGTTGCCTCCTCTTTGAAGAAAGTAATAGTATCTTCTTCATAGACCTCATGATGAAATGGCATAATATAAGCAAAGCACTTTGGACATTGACTGATACATACTAATTATATAGTATATATTGTGTAACATATATACACAAATACACGTGTGCGCATATATATACACACACACATATACATACTGTGTGTGGGTGTATATACATAGCAGGTTACACACACACACACACACACACACACACACACACGGAGTAGCTGGTTGGCACTTGGAAGGCTCACTCTGGCTGCTGTTTAGAGAAGTGACTGTAGCGGAAACAAGGATAGGAGCTATTTATCTAATGTAGCCAAGAGATGACGGTGGCTCTGGTCAGGACAGTAGCAGCAGAGATGGTAAGAAATGGTCAGATTATAAGATAATATCTTGAAAGTCAAATCAATGAGCACAGATTATGTATGAGGTGTAAGAGTAAAGGAAGACTGCAGGCCTTTTGCTCTTAGCAGCTAGTGGGCTGGCATTGACATTTATCAAAGGAAGGAAGAATATGAGAGACATAATTTTTTGAGGGAAATCAGAAATCCAGATTTTAGACACATTAAGTTTGAAGTGCCTGTTGGTCATTTACATGAATTTGACTCTGCATCTTTGTTACAGAGTGAAATAGGCACAAGATAGTCCAGACTGAAGGAAGAACAGACCTTCCAGAGACAGGGACCACCAAATAGAGGAGGGAGGAAGCCTTTAAGCATTTGCCAGTTGTGTTACAGGAATAGGAGACTAACCTTAAATAAAACAGAGTGACCAGTGATTTGAATTCCATTGCCTGTGCTTGGTACAAATAATTTAGTGAGTTAAAAAAATAAAGCAAAATAAACAGCCAAAATCAATTTCTTTAGGAGCCATCATATAATCCTAAATCTGCTTAAAAGTTAGATCAAAATCTCCCTAATGTTGCCTCTCAGAATTCCACGACTATGATAATTACATTCTTTCACCTACTGATTTATTGCCATAAAAATAGAACAGATATTATTAAGCAGTAAGATAAGAACCTGTAGTGTACACTCTGATACAATCACATATTAAATACTATCTTCAGTGATCGGTAACTGGGTTGCTTTGGCTAGCTGATTTATGTGTACTTTTGAAAGCATGTAAATGATTTTGTACAAGGATGATTATAATTGACTAAAATGATGCTTACGACAATTTCTGTGAAAAGTTGGGCAATGGCCCTTAATGAGGGATGACTAAGTCGTGTTTCAATTTTTCATAGTATTAGCTTGATAGTTTTTTATTTCAAGTGCTTTGTAAACAGTGAATATTTCTTTTTAAAAAATGCTTTCCGTATTCAGAACTTAAGATTTTGATGACTTATGATTGCTGATTGCTTGAAACTTTAAGAGAACTCAAACAATAACCTATTATATAACTCTGTAATCAACTCTGTTTTTGTAAAGTCATCTCCCAATCAACATTCTCATGAGGCTGAGTTAATTTTGTTATTATATGTTTAATTCTTGCTTTGCTTGACTTGGGTTAGATAGCCACCGTGTTGTATTAACTTTATTTTGTGCTTTCATTTTCTCATTTATCACACAATGTAGTTAGTTTCAGTCATAACCTTTTCTTTACTCCCTCCCTAAATACTTTTAAAATGCTTTCAGCCAGAAGTTTTCATGTTTACTTTCATCTCAAAGAGCCGTCTTCTGGAAAATTTAAACAAAATATATTTAGCAATGAGTGTATTTTATGGAGGAAAACAAACTGTTCATTTTAAAGCAATTAAGTTTGTACAATAATTGATAAACTATAGTTTGGAAATATCCATGTATTTAGCTAGTTTTCAATGAGGAATTCTCCTAGGTCACTTAAAGTGAGATAATATGAAAGTGGTTAAATTCTACAAATTGGCCTAAGTTCTCATAATTTTTAATTTTTTACAGATAAATCTCTTCATAAAATATACTTTCTTATTAATAGCTGTAGAGCCATGTGACTATGTAATTTTGGATTTGCATTTTATAACAGAAAATTTAAAGTTTTCTATTAGTAGACATGTTTGAGTTTAGGATATAGAAAGTTATTATCATAATTCAACAGTGGTTATTTTGGAATAGGTGAAATAATGGATATTTAAGTACTTTTTGATAATATTTTATGATTTTTCTGTAAAAGAGTAGAAAATGTCTCTTTTAAGTAGAAGAAACTAAGTAATTTGTATCAGCGTTGTACTGCAACTACTAAGGTTCTTGGTCTTTTGCAATTAAAAGTTGCAGAACATACAAATAGTATTGGTCACTTATCTATCTTTTGGGTGAAATAGAAGGCGGTTGCCTATCTCAGGAATTTTAATAAGCAACAATTTGTCCACACCTGATATCTTTGGGCCCTTTAACTTATATTAAACAATCAGCCCTGGAGTTAACATACTTCGTGATCTCAAGATATATTACAAAGCTATAGTAATTAAAACTCTATGTACTTGCATAGGGACAGACATACAGACCAATGGAACAGAATAGAGAGCCTAGAAATACACACATACAGGGTCAACTGATCTTTGATAATAGTGCCAAAAACACACAATGGGGAAAGGATAGTCTCTTCAACAAATGGCATTGGAAAAAGTGGATATTTATATACAAAAAAAAAAAAAAAAATGAAATTGTATCCCTATCTTCATATATAAAAATCAACTTTAAATAGATTAAATACTTAAATATAAGACTGGAAACTGAAAAATTTGTAGAAGAAAACATAAGGGAAAGTCTTCATAACATTAGTTTTGTCAGTGACTTCATGGACAACATACTAAATGCATAGGCAGCAAAAACAAAATTAGACAAGTCACACCATATCACACTGAAGAGCTTTTACACAGCAAAGGAAACAATCAACATGGAGAAAATGCAACTTAAGGAATGGTAGAAAACATGTACACAAATTATATATTTGATAAGGAGTTAAACTTCTACAACTCAATAGCAAAGAGACTAATAACCCAATTAAAAATAAGATAGGAACTTGAATAGACATTTCTTCAAAGAATACATACAAATGATCAACATGTATATGAAAAGATGCTCAATATCAGTAATCATCAGGGAAATGCAGATGAACACTACAATCCACGATGAGATAGGACCTCATACCTATTTAGGATGACTGTTATAAAAATGAAAGACAACAATATTGGTAAGTTTGTGGAGAAATTGGAACCTTAGTACAATGTTGATGGGAATGTAAAATGGAGCAGCCACTGTGGAAAACAGAAAGGTGGTTCCTCAAAAAAATTACACATAGAACTCCCATATGATCTAACAATCCTACTTCTGGGTATTTATCTGAAAAATTTGAAATCAGGAGCTCAAGGAGACGTTAGTATCCCCATGTTCACTGCAGGATTAGTTATAATAGACAAGATATGGAAACAACCTAAATGTCTATCAACAGATGAACGGGTAAACAAAATGTCGTGTATATACACAGTGGGGTATTATTCATTCTTTAAAAGGAAGAAAATGAACCCAGGAGGCAGAGGTTGCCCAGGCTCACTAGCCAAGATCACGCCATTGCAGTCCAGCCTGGGTGACAGAAGTGAAACTCTGTCTCAAAAAACAAAACAAAACAAAACAAAACAAAACAAAAAATTTGTGACTCTGCCAGGTTTTGGTATCAGGATGATGCTGGCCTCATAAGTGATAGACTGGATAAAGAAAAGTGGCACATATACACCATGGAATACTATGCAGCCATAAAAAAGGATGAGCTTATGTCCTTTGCAGGGACATGGATGAAGCTGGAAACCATCGTTCTCAGCAAAATAACACAAGAACAGAAAATCAAACACTGCATATTCTCACTCAAAAGTGGGAGTTGAACAATGAGAACGCATGGACACAGGGAGGGGAACATCACATACTGGGGCCTGTTGTGGGGTAGGGAGCTAGGGGAGGGATAGCATTAGGAGAAATACCTAATGTAGATGATGGGTTGATGGGTACAGCAAACCACCATGGCATGTGTATACACATGTAACAAACCTGAATGTTCTCCACATGTATCCCAGAACTTAAAGTATAATAAAAAAAAGAAAAAATATGGATGAACCTTGAGAACATTATGCTATGAAATAAGCCAGTCACAGAATGACAAATATGGCATGATTCCACTTGTAAAATAGTCAAACTCATAGAAGCAGAGAGTATAACGGTGGTTTCAGGGTCTAGAGGGAGGGGAAATTGGAATTGCTTATTAAGAGAATATATTTTCAGTCACGCAAGGTGATAAGCTCTAAAGATCTGTTGTATAACATCCTGCCTATAGTTAACAATATTGAGAGGTGTGCTTAAAAATATGTTAAAAGGGTAGATCTGTTAAAAGAGTAGAGCTCAGGTTAGACTTTTCTTACTATAATTTAGGTTAAGGTTGGTAATTATTTATATTAAATTTGGTAAAATACAGTGAAGAAGTTGTTACAGTGTTTTACCATTTGTTAGCACTTTCATTTTCAGTTTAAATGCTTGGTCATTAAAAATTACTTGTTAACACACCCATAGGGTGTCTATTATAAAAAGGAAAAAGAAAATAAGTATTGGCAAGAATGTGAAGAAATTGCTGGTAGGAATGTAAAAGGTTGCAGCTCCATTGCAAAAAAAAGTATGCCACTTCCTCAAAAAATTAAATATAGAACTACCATGTCATTCAGGATTCTACTCCTAGGTATAAACACAAAACAATTGAAAGCAGGGACTCAAATAGATATTTATAAATGAATGTTCATAGCAGCATTATTCACAATAGCCAAAACATGAAAGCATCTCACGTCCACTGATAGACCAATGAATAAACAAAATAGGGTATATACACTCAATAGAATATTATTCAGCCTTAAAAAGGAAATTCTGACTCATGCTGCAACATGGATGAACCTTGAAGACATTATGCTAAGTTAAATAATTCAGTCACCAAAGGATAAATACTGGATGTTTCCATTTGTATGAGGTACCCATAGTAGTAAAATTCGGAGACAGAAAATAGAGTGGCAGTTGCCAGAGGCTTGGAGGAGATGGGAAATAGAGGGTTAGCATTTAATAGGTACAGTTTCAGTTGGGGAATATGAAAAAGTTCTGGAGCTGCATGGTGGCAATGGTTACAACAGTATGAATATACTTAATACTAGAGAACTGTACACTTAAAAATGGTTTAAAATGGTAAATTATATGTATCTTTAAACACAATAAAAATAACCTGTAAAATTATTCCCATTCCTGCTTGACATTTCACACCCTTTCCAACTTTATCTCTGCCTTCTCTCCTTCCTCCCCCTGGGGTTTTTCTTCCTGTTTTCTGATGGTTTTCTTGTTCCTCATAACCACGTGACCCTTCTTATTCTGGGCTGTGTACACTTGGAACGCCCTTCATGTAGCTTCTCTCTCACTTGCTTTTCCAGGTTCTCCTCAATGGCACCTTCTCCATTAAGCTTTTCTCTCCAACTTGAAAGAATCTTTAGTTAAATAAGTAGTGTGTGTGTGTGTGTGTGTGTGTGTGTGTGTGTGTGTACCTAACATCTAATCAGCCAATTATTGGATATAAATTGGTTGTCAACCATTAGCCCCACGGTACTGTTTTTTGTTTGTTTTTTGTTCTTGATATCACTGACAAAATTTTTCACTTTAAGCAAAGTTGCCTACATAAAGTTTATATGGTGTCTTATTTTTGATTATATTATATCTTATTTATATGGTGTCTCCTTTTTGTTAGTGTTATTTTTTGGAAAGGGTCTTGCTGAAGTGTCATGATAACAAATTATTCATATTTTATAAAAAAAAAAGGAACATCAAGGAGGCAAGTCTTTGAATTAATAAACCTATATAGAGCCTTGGATTTCACCCTGGCCTCTGGCTGTGCCCTTCTGAGATCTCTGAATGTGCCATTTAATTTCCCTCATCTTGGGGTTTTCTCTCTGTAAATCAGGACCTTCCTTGTACTATGGAGAATAAGCTGTAGCATCATCACACAGTGTCTAGGACACTAAGACATTAGAGTCAGTGACATTTGGGTCCTGATGCCAGTTTTTACATTTAGCTGTGGATCCTTATCCATGTCACTTCATTTTTTTGGATTCTTAGTTTTCTCACATGAAAATAGGGATAGCCATCACAATGAACTTATAGAGTAATGTGGCTATGGGTAATTGATGAGCACAGTGTGCTATAAAAAAGTAAAGGAGCATTATAATTATTATAGCACGGTCCTGTCCATCTAGTAGCAAGAGAGTCCTTGTGCCTAAAATGATGAATAAGAAAACAGAGCAGCACGGGTATTGTGAGGGAGTGAGTGGTATGATCAGTGAATGCTACAGAGGCTGCAAGGAAATCACAAAGATCCAAAACAAGCTTTTAATTTTAAGGAATCTCATGAACTTCTCTCTTGATTACACTCTTTGGGAATGGTCTGTGTCAGTTACTAATTCTAATTTGATATTTCATCTGATATTTTTGTTCATCTGTAGATACATCTGGGATACTACATCCCCAAGCAGCTTGGGATTACCTGAAAACATAATCATTCAAAAAATGTTTGCTTGGGATTGTCTGTACTTGGGGCTTGGCTCTGGGGAAAATGAAATGAATAAGACATTCAGTTTAGGTCATTAATCTCTCAAGACAGTTGGGGAAGACAGACACACAAAAAGACAATTGTAGCTCAACATCACAAAAGCTATAAGGTACCCAAGACCGTCAGAGTACAGGAGAGATAGAGATTATCTCTCTGGGAATGTGAGGAAGGCTTCACAAAGGAAGTGACATTTTTATTGGGTCATAAAGGATGAGTAGAAAGTATCAGGCAGAGAAAATGACTTCAGGAATATAGTTGAATGAGGGAAATGTGTGTACACATATACATGTATTTGCTTCAAAGTCAAACATGAATTATTTTGGGGATTATCTTCTGTCTTTGGTCCATACCACTGCTTCTTTTTTTCTTGATGTGGATAATTGAGAAATGACTCCAGTGATACACGAATAAGCTCTTGTGCCTGGCGTTTGCAGTTTGGATTTTCCCAGTCTTTCCCCAATACTTGTGGTCCGAAAGCTCCTACTAGAGAATTTTTCATTTGCTCCAGAATCCCCCAGTTTCACCTCCCACAAAGATAGTCTGCTCAGGATACTTTGGGGCCACCAACATAATAAAAAGTTGCCAAAATAAATGTTTTCCATCAAGACTTCACACTTGCACTTAATGAAATAGACATTTTCAAACTGTTTCTTTAGAGCTAAGTTTTCTTTAAGATTTGTAATGAAAATATTTCATGACCTGTTGACATATTCATATGGTGATTTTCAAAAGGCAGATTTCATTTACAAAATAGACTTGGCAAAAAGTAGGAATATCTGGGAAGTTGAACAAGGCTGTTGACAGGGAAAATTGGGGCTGAATCATGACTGACATTGTTTTGCAGCTGTGCCATTTTTAAGGAGTGACCAATGGGATGGGGTTTATGGAGGCCTCATGGTAATAATGCTGAGATTGGCAGTTAAGGACCATTCATAGTGGAATTGCATAGGTAGCAGCTGACAAGTACAGAAAATAAGTTCCTGTAATGGATTTTTTTTTTCTGCAAATGCCAGGGAAGTGATAGAAGAAATACTATTTGGAAGAAAGATAGTAAAGAAAAAAATATCTGCAGTATTTTTCAAAGGAACAGATTAAGAAATCAGAATTTTTCTTTGAATTCTTAGCCCTATATTTTCTTTATCCTTCATTATCTCATTCAGTTAGCTCTTTGGCTAGTTGACTAACAGATACGTAATTTAAGTTTTTTAAATGCAGACAGTTTAGAATACAATATATATGCTGTGTATTCCCCCCACTCTGTGGTTGAAAATTAACAAGGAGTGTTCGAATTCAGATGGCATAAGGCCTCATTAGAAATAGTCCTCAAAATTAATTCATTTCAACTATTCTTTTAGGTTTATGAAATTTGTATTAGGACTATCCTCATTTTTCTAAGCTTCTATTCCTCATATCAGTAAGCTAAGAGGTTATTAAGAAAAATATAAATATTATTACTTAGAGTTACATAATAATAAATGTAACTATAAGATCCGGCCACTGCACTCCAGTCTGGGCGACAGAGCGAAACTCCATCTCAAAAAAATAAAATAAAAAATAAAAAATAAAAATCTAGTAAAATTCTTTAGGAACAGACTCTCCTAAAGTTTTTAGCCATCCCTGGGAAGGGTTTCAAAAGATATGGCCAAGAGCATGGTATTTGAGCTTTGGTCTTGGAAGAGAAAGAAATCACTTTTCACTGAAGAAGAGATCACACAAAGCTTCTTGAAAAGCTGGTGTTTGAACCAAGCTTTAGAGAGGGGAAGTGGGGCTGGATGAGGGCAGGGCTCACTAGTGAGAGAAATACGAGAAGATCATTGTGCAATGGGGCAACTAACTCTAAGAGGAGAGGAAATGAGGTAGGTCATTGTTAAGTCAAGCCTGGTCGTTGGAAAGTAAGGAGCTCCCAGGCAGAATTCTAGGTTTGGGAGTTGATGCATCATTTCATTTTGTCAGACACTAGGACACTAATGAGAGAGTAGTTTTGGTTGGGTAATGTACCCGGAGTAGATTTCAGAGGCTAGAAACTGGAGGTTAGAAAACCTATAAGTAATAGCTACCATTATTGGTTGCCTGTTAAATGCCACTCACCATGATGTAAAATTTTAATGTATTATTTCAAACCCTTTCAAGAATTTACCTCCATTTTACAGATGAAGAGATTAAGACCCAGGGAGAAATGAATAAGACATTGACTTTAGGTCGTAGATCTCTCAAGACAGTTGGGGAAGACAGACACATAAAAAGACAATTGTAGCTCAACATCACAAAAGCTATAAGGTACCCAAGACCGTCAGAGCACAGGAGAGATACAGATTATCTCTCTGGGAAGGTGATAACCTCCTTTCTGTGGCTACTCTGTGTCTGGTCAGTGACAGGCTAAAACTAGTTGGCTTTATCTGCCTCTATCTCTACGCCCTGATTACACACCATATATACTGCCACTATGTAAACTTCTCAGTTATGTGTGTAGTATTACAGTTCTTTGTCCTCTTCCTTCCTCCTCCCCCCATACACTCTTCAGTTATGCATTTTAGATCTGTTATCCGTTGTGTGTACAGGACATTTTATGTATGGCATCTGTGAGCCACTGTGCCCGGCCCTCTGGTTTTCTTAAAGATGACTCTACCTCGTTTCATCAGGTTCAGCCAAATGCCACCTAAATCTAAGCATAACCAGTGGTTTTGTCTTCTAAGTACTTTCTAATTGCAACCTCTGCCTTCTGGGTTCCAGCGATTCTCCTGCCTCAGCCTCCCAAGTAGCTGGGACTACAGGTGTTTGCCACCATGCCCTACTAATTTTTTTTTATATTTTTAGTAGACACAGTGCTTTACCATGTTAGCCAGGATGGTCTTGATCTCCTGACCTCGTGATCTGCCCGCCTCAGCCTCCTAAAGTACTGGGAATACAAGTGTGAGCCACCGCTCACATAATCAGGGTTCCCTCTCAAAAATATAAAGACTAGAATTAGAATGTTCAGTCATATCTTTTACCTGCCTTCCTCCTTCCTGTCCCTCTATGTAGGTCACGTGTTTAGTGTTTAGATGTAGACCTTTGATGCTAAATGGGTGGTTCATAGATGCAGCTTAGAGTGACACCTGGGAGCTAGTTGCAAATGCAGATTCTCAGACTCCACCTGAGACCTTCTGAATCATTATCTATCTTTTAACAAGATGCCCAGGGGAAGTCATCATCTTACACACATGCTCTGATGAAAACACTGCATCAGAATAGGGCTCACAGCCAATAGATCACACACAAGTACCTACATGCAGAGATTTAAACTAATGGATTTAAATATATTTTGATGGTTTTCAATCCATTTTAATTATCACAGTGTTGAAAGTTCAAATTGGCCAGGGAGCGACTCATCAATTTGACATGCTCTCAGTAGTCCTGATAAGTTTCTTTTTTTTTTTTTGGAGAGGGAATCTCTCTCTGCCACCCAGGCCGATCTCAGCTCACTGCAACCTCCACCTTCCAGGTTCAAGCCATTCTCCTGCCTCAGCTTCCCAAGCAGCTGGGATTACAGGCACATGCCATTAAGCCCGGCTAATTTTTGTATTTTTAGTAGGGACGGGGTTTCGCCATGTTGGCCAGGCTGGTCTCAAACTCCTAACCTCAGGTGATCCACCCGCCTCAGCCTCCCAAAGTGCTGGGATTACAGGTGTGAGCCACCATGGTGGCTATTTCTTAGTGGCAGATAAGTTTCTTAGTGCTGGTCTGACAACATATTTCAGTCTCATCTTGCATAATTCTTGCCCCAGTCCTGGAATCAGACATTTAAGAAGCCCTGGTTTCTTTTAGTGGGAAATGGTATTTTAAGATCCAAATCTGAGAGTTAGTAATGCCTACTGCTACTGGGTTGGTCATTGTTTCTAAGCCTCCTGAATGGGGAATATGAGTTCATTTTGTTATTTTTGATTCATATTCAGGACTATGGACCTTTTTATTTGGTCTTGTCTGTATTGTAACTCTTTCCTTCCTTTCTTGTTGTCAGGAGCATAGGGGATAATTGCATCAGACTTTCTACAGTCAGTCAATTACATTCTTTCTTATCCTTTAGTATACAACAACAGTGTCAGTAACAATACTAATACTACCACTCCAGTATGACAGTATCATGTAAGTAATATGGCATGTACTACTTTTTTGGTCAGCTGCTTTTACTCAGCATGTTTTTTTAATCGTGTAGAATTGTTAAAAATGTTGCATATATAATGTGCATATTCAGTGAACGATAATGACAATGACTAAGTGTATAGTAATTACCATATTCCCTTCTTTATCTCACTCTTAGTTCTATCAATAAATGTATATTTAATGCTTACTAGCAATTTTTATTTCAACATTTCTTTAGACCAGCATTATCTAATGGAACTTTCTGCAGCGATGGAAATGTTCTGTAACTATGCTGTTCAATATAGTAGCCACTGACCCATAGGGTGGCTCTTGGTACCAGTGTGGCCAGAGTGGGGGATGGGCATGGTGGAGATTCCTACTGTATTGGATAGTGCACTTCAGATGTTTTGGTTATGTGAAGCGTGTTCTCTATCGCATTCTTCAGAATGGGCTCATGGGATCAATAGTTCCTAACGCTTTTAAAATCATCTTTTCTGAAGTATACTTTATTTAAAATGCAAACATTAAGAATTCACTTTTGTAGATTTTGACAAATATATATATTGCATCATCACCATCCAAATCATGAGTAGATCTTTTATGTCACCCTAGAAACTTCTCAAGTGCTCCTTCAATTCTTCATTTCCTCTTCCCCAAATAACCATTGATAAGATTTCTGCCACTATAGATTCGTTTTACCAGCTCTAGAACACATATGAATAATATGGTATGTGCTACTTCTTTTGTCATCTTTTCTTAGTGTGCTTTTAGATCAACTTTGTTGAGGTATAATGTACATATCATAAAAGGCATCCATTTTAAGTATGCTTTTGGATGAGATTTGTTAAATGTATTCATCTTTGTATCAGATACACTGTCAAGATACTTGGCAGTTCCATCATCAAAATATAGTCCCTTGTCCACCTTCTTAGTCAGTTACCCATCCCCATTCCAAGCCAACGTTGATTCCCGTTCTAAGCTAACGTCACCAGATTAATCTCTTCTAGAGTTTCATATACATGGAATCGTGTGGTATGTACTCATTTGGTTCTGGTTTCTTTGGTGTAGGATAACATTTTTGAAAGTTGTTTGTATAAATATTGCTGTGTAGCATTCTACTGTAGGCATATTTACAATTTGTTGATCTATTCATCTTTTGATAGATATTTGTGTTTCTAGATTTTGGCTATTTCTGAGATTTTAACAGTAACACTGCTATTAACTTCACCGTACAATGTTCTGGCTGCCAAAAATTTCCATTTTGCTTAGGTAAATACCTAGGAGTAGAATTTCTGGGTCATATGGTAACTGCATATTTAACTCTCTAAGAAACTTCCAGTGTATTCTTCAAAGTCATTACACTGTTTTATCTGCAGCCAGAATTGTATAAAAGTCTGGGTGCTCCACATCCTTGTTAATACTTCGTGTGCTCTGTCTTTACAGTTTTCATCAATCTAATGCACGTGTACAATTTTCATCAATCTAATGCATGTCTCTCATTATGGTTCTAGTTGGCATTTTCCTGATTAATAATGTTGAGCATCTTTGTAGAGTATTTGTAGTTCATACAGCTCCTTTTGTGAGACTTTTATAGAATGTTTACATTTAGTTCTTATCTTCCCATTCCTAGGTTGTAAAGATTCTTTGTATATTCCAGTACAAGTTCTTTGTCAAATATATTTGTTCACTTTTTTCTCTTCTATGGTTGTTGTTTTGAGTGTATATACTGAGAAATCTTTGCATTCTCCCAAAATGGTGCGGATTTTCTCCTATGCTTTTTCTAAAAGTTTTATAGTTTTTAGCTTTTAGGTTTAGGTTAGTGATCCATTTTGAATTAATTTTATATACAATGTAAATTAGAGATCAAGGTTTATTTTTTCTCCAGATTGATACACAGTTTTTACAGAAACATTTATTGAAAAGATGATCCAATCTCCCATTGAATTACAATAGCCTTTGTAAAAAATAAATTATGGGTATTTTCTGGAATTTATTTTGTTCTATTTATCTGTATGTTTATCTTTATTCTAATACTATATTGACTTGATTAATACAACTTTGTAATAAGTATTGAAAACAGGTAGTTTAACTTATCCAACTTTGTTCTTCCTTTTCAAGACTATTTTGACTGGTTTCTTTGCATTTCTATATAAGGTTTATAATCAGTTTATTCATTTATAAAAAGGAAATTTTAACAATTTTGGGTCTTCTAATTCATGGGTAAGATATATCTTTTTTAAAATGTAGATCTTTAATTTATCGGGGTCTTTGCATTGTTTTGTAGTATTCAGTATACAGAACTGAGAACTCTTGTTAAATTTATTTCAAAGTTATTGTAAGTGGTATTGTTTTAAATTGCATTTTCCAAATATTGTTGCTACTCTAGAAACATGTAATTGATTTGCATATATTGACCTTGTATTATGCAACTTTGCTAAATTAACTTACTAAATCTAATTGCTTTGGAAGATCCTTGAGTGTTATCTGCAAACCATGACATGCTAACAACTTCATTTCCTATCTGTAAGCCTTTTATTTCTGTGTCTTGCCCTATTTCACCGGTTAGAATTCTGGGTACCTTCTTTGTGCCTCTCTCTACTTTCTGGTGTCCTACCCTAAGGATTCCAGCCAATTCACCTACTTTGAATTCTGATCCATGCATTGTAATCTCATCAGGACCACTGTGCTTAGCTAGGACTCCAACTCACTGAACTACAATAGAGAATTGATAAATGTCCTTAAACAAAGATCCAGGTCAATTCTGGGGCTCACTTTGAGTTTCTCTCCCCTAAGGATTATAGTTTTGTGCTGTCTGTTGATTAATGTCTGAAGAGAGTTGCCTTATATATTTGATTCAGTTTTGTCATCTATGGTGGGAGGATTAATCTGTTTATTTCATCCTATCTAGAAGAAGTCTATTCCATGAGTTTTTGCAGGTTGACAGCAGTTTTTTTTTTTTTTTTTTTTTTTTTTTTAATTGTTGTTGTTTGTTTTTGGTGCCCTTTATATTTGGAGATCAGCTTTGCTGGATATAAAAGCTTTGGCTTACATTATCTGTCCTTGAGTATTTAAATATGTTACTCCATTTTTGCCTGGGGTGTTGCTCTTGAAAAATCTGATTGTAGTCTCATTTTCTTTTGCAAGTAAGTCACTGGCTGTTTTTGCTTTGCTGCAAGTTGCTGGCAAGTGGAATATATAGTATATATACATAGTAATTTGTACGTAGGCTATGCCTTGGTTTGGTTGGCTCTGGAGTTCATCATTCTCAGATATGGGGTGTTACATTTAATATGAAACTTCATTTTTTAATTCCAAATTTTAAAAATACAGTTTTAGTGTATTTTTTTTTTTTTTTTTTTCCGTTTCTTTGTATTGTTTTCTCAGGGACTAAATTTGTATATGAAATTATTTTTAACCCTGTCTTCAATATTTGTCCCTTTCTTCTTGAATCAGTTTTATTTCTTCCTTTCTTTTCATTTTTTAAAGTTCCCTCCTTTTCACCTTCTTTTTATGAAGGCATGTTCCTTTTAAATTAGTTTTATTTCTGATATAATTATTCTTCTGTTTCTAATTAATTGTTTTCCAAGTGCAATCACTTCATTTCTGAGTTTGTCTAATTCAAACTTGATATCCCTTATGTATTGTTTCATTTTCTTAATATTGTTTAGCCTGTTTTTATATAGATTGTTACAGTTTCAAACTGTTCTGTGGACATGTCCCTCAGACTTTTTTTGTCTATAGGAGTATCAATCAGTCCTTGTTCTTTTTGGTTTTCAGTAACTTTGCTTGGGAGTTGGCCACATTATTTTTATGTTACTCATTTGTATGTGAAATTTGTTTACCCAAACTTTTTTTGTTTTTGTTTTTGAGAGACAGTCTTGCTCTGTCACCCAGGCTAGAGTACAGTGACATGATCATGGCTCATTGCAGCCTGGAACTCCTGGGCTCAAGCAATTCTCCTGCCTCAGCCACCAGAGTAGCTGGGACTACAGGGTGTATATGCCTTGACTTTAAAGGATGGGCCACCACGCCTGGCTAATTTCCCTGAACTTTCAGAAGGATCCTTGTACCAGAGTAGTTTTTCAAGTTCACAGAGCTCCATATTCTGTTATTTGTTCATAGAAGCTTGATTTCTGAAATTTCCTGAGTCTATTCCCCTCCCTGTTTTTTGTCTGGACCTTCTCTTTACTTTATCTTTGTTTTCCTTTTTCTGTTAAATTTTGATTCCACTCCTAGTAGTTTCTTTTCAGTGTGGATCCCTGACCTATAAGGGAGTCCTGGCTGTTTAGTTTTGAATATCACAGGTGCCATCCTGCCCCACCCACTTCATACCTTACCAGGAACTGGTTGTATTCATTATTACTGGATTGGTCAAACATTTTCAGTATCAGCTTCTGTTCTGAAATTGACCTCCGTGTTTTCCAGTAAACACCTGTTGGGTGTTTTTGAAATTACTCTTTTACGAGTTTCAAATGTCCTCATTTTTTCTTTGCACTGCCATGACCCATACAAACACTAATACCTTTCCAGTTTTTCGCTCTTGATGGCTTGTCCTCACCTGCTTGTAGTTGGGGACTCATGGCGATATGCTGTCACCTACTTTTGTTGTATATGTTGTCTGTGGGATTTCTTTCCTTTCTCTTTCTCTCTTCTATCTTGATACATTCTTAAAGACCACCCTAGTTTTCACCATCTGTCTGGAAGTCCTACATAATACTTTTAAGAGAAGCAGATTCTAATTTAAATGAAATACAGATGAATGCATTGAAAATGGATTATGTAGGCTGGGCATGGTGGCTCGTACCTGTAATCTCAGCATTTTGGGAGGCTGAGCCAGGCAGATCACAAGGTCAGGAGGTCGAGACTAGCCTGACCAACATGGTGAAACCCCGTCTCTGCTAAAAATGTATAAAAATAATCTAGGCATGGTGATGCATGCCTGTAATCCCAGCTACTCAGGTGGCTGAGGCAGGAGAATTGCTTGAACCCAGGAGGCAGAGGTTGCATTGAGCCCAGATCGCACCACTGTACTCCAGCCTAGGTGACAGAGTGAGACTCCATCTCAAAAAAAAGAAAAAAGAAAAAGAAAATGGATTATGTGTCTTGAAAAGTTTGAAAAATTTTTTCCCTGGTAGAACATTCCCATCGAAATATCTGTTAGTTGAGCCCCTTCTCAGCAAAGGTCCTGGAAAGGAGGGTTACTCTGAACTTAGATGGGAAAGAGACAAGGGCAAAAGATGGAGGTCTAGGAGATGAGAGATAAGGCACTGTAGATAATTGTCGCAGGTAGGATTGAGTAAATGTACTAAGTTCGAGTAAGAAGACGTGGTAGAGAATCCAGCTGGTCAGAAAAAGAGAGGAAGAGCAGCTGGCCCTCGGCTCTAGTGTGCGCATGGAGGTGTGCATGTCTTGACTTTAGATCAGAGGATGGGATTGCTCTCTCACATTGGTGTTTCTTCTTGGTGAGAAGATTGGTTCTACTTATAGGTGTAAACAGTAGTGATAGGGATGTCAGAGGTAGATAAACAAAACTTACTGTATGCAGGGCAAGGACAGAAATTTTCGTTTAGCCTCCGTGTGTGGGCATATTTTTATGTTGTTCTTTGAGTACCTTTTGAGAAAGGTGTTACTTAATAATATTTTCAAAAAAATGTCTGTTTTTGAATATACTAGAGACACTCCTTAAAAGTATGCCATTTGAAATCCTTATGAATGTTAACTTGCTGTCTTCTAACCTAAGTTGGTCTTTTCATATATTCAAATTTCTTTAAAGTATTGGTTTTTTTCTGCCACTTGTTTCTTTTATTTATAATTTTGATCAATGTTTTAGCAATTTATTTTATTTATAATTTAAAGTGTTTGTCTATATGCTTAATTAATTTATTTCTGAAAATATTATTTATCCAATGCCTGAGATACAGACATGGTGTTTTTCTTGTATATCAGCGTCTTCTCTTTTGAATTATATACAAATATGGCAGTTCACAAATGTTTCAAAAATGTGTTCAGCATGAGAAGAGGGTCTTGGTTCAGTTAGTTAGTGGTCACTTCTACTTGAAGGATTCGGAAAAGTCCACAAAATAGTTAAAATTGGAAAATGTGTTGGATGATGAGTAAGATTTTGATCAGCAAGATATGGGAGTAGGTCATGAAGAAAGAACAAAGTGAACAATCCAACCGGAGGGCTGGTTTGTACAAAGGTACCAAGGGAGAAATCATGGAGTGTGTTCAGTCAATACCAAATAGACCAGTTTTTCTGTATGGCATGTAAAAGGAAGTTACAGAGATTAATCTAGAAAGCTTACAGCAATGATCAAGGAATGAATGGCAAGTAAAGGAATTCGTACTCAGCTTTGTAGATACAGGCAGCTTTCAAAAGTTTTGAAATAATAGACTTGTATAATCAGAGCTAGAAGATGATTCTGTATGGAGGGTCGGTCAGAGAGGAAAAAAATCCAGAGATGAAGAGCCCAGTTATGACACTAACTTGATTATGATAAAAGCTGTTATTTCTGTTTACATTTGAACTGATGCCCTCGACTCTTAGTATTCTCTCCTCCCTATACATGGGTACTTATGCCTTTTATATATGTTGTCTGAAAAGTAGACCGTTTAGTGAGAAATGGTTTCTGTATATTCCTTGGGATTTTATAATAAGCAAAGATGCCAAAAATATCCAGGATAAAGAGATCTTTGGTGATAGGTAACAGATTAGATTGCAGAATGTTAGAAAAACACTTTTTTTCATTGAAAATTAAAGACATCTGGGCTTTTCATTGTACATATTTTACATGCTCAGGAGTAGGCCAACTGATGAGTTTAGGGACAATTTGTAGCAAAACATATGACTTTTTAAGTTTATTACATGCTACATATATTTTTAGAGTCAGGGTTAGATACTTATAACTGTATTTTCTCAAGAGATTGTAATCTTTTCAGGGGATTTTTATGATGTCAAGAAGATGAACATATTTTAATAAATAATCTCAAGAAGATAAAAGAGCTCACTTTTTTTCTCTTTATTCTTAGGCCAGCACTATGAATTTCTGAAAAATAGATACAAAACCATCCCAGGTTCTTATAGCAAGTGGGCATTACAGGATTATATGCTCTGCTTGAACAACAAGTTTTAAGGGTGAGAACTGCATATTTTAGGCTTACTAGCTATAAAGTATCTATCATTGTAGGCTTATTATGGCATTTGAGTGCCTGCTATAAAAACAGCAATGTTGTATGTGATATGAGGAATTTTTTTTGAAGTGAAATTTAGGTCTTTCAAACTATAGTCCATGGAATTCTACTCAAGAACTTAAAAGCTGGAAGGGACTTTAAACATCTTCTAGGCCTTTGTTTCTGAACGTGCGCTCTATGGAGCACTAGACCCATAGATGGTCTATAAATAAGAATTTCTGAGGAATTGCTGCATGCTACGCTCTTCACTTTGGAGATGTGTATACTGATATCTCTGATGTATTAGCATATTGCAAGTCCTGAGATTTTCCTAGTGTCTATTTTCCTAGTGTCAAAACCAGTTTGACATTTTATAACCCAGAGATTCTCAAGGTTACTTGATCATCTGTGTGTGTGTGCACATATACAATTAAATAGTAACATCCTTGCAGAACTCATGTGTGTGTGTGCACATATACAATTAAATAGTAACATCCTTGCAGAACTCATATTGTTTGAAATATGCTTAGGGGAACTAATTGTTCAATCTCTTTATTTCATAGGAATATTTATTAATTCTCTGCAGGCCACACAACTCTTGACAGAGTTGTGAACAGTATCTCCCAATTTCCAGATCTCTTCTCTGCTGAGTGATCTTATGGGATATACCACTAGCAGTGTAGTCACAATCTCATTTTTCCCTCTGTAGTTACTACATGCTTCCCTTCCACTGATGAAATTTTCACCCAAATAAAGGGATGAAGTCAGGGATGAGCAATTCCATCCTAACCGCAAAGCCTTGGACTTGGTTATACGGTGTTTAGTGCTAAAGGGACTGGAGCCTCCGTCATTTCCATTTTAGCTCTTTTCCTTTCTTTTCCTGGTCTGCCAGCTTCCAATCACCACCAGTGCTGCCCATAACCTGCAGGTGGCCATTCTTGGGGTGTTGGGCTACCTCTGTGAGCTAAACAGTAGGTACACATGGAGATAGAGAATGGAATAACAGACACCAAAAGGCAGGAGGGATGGATGGTAGGGAGGGATGAAAAATTACCTGCTGGGTACAATGTACCCTCTTCTGGTGATGGGTGCACTAAAAGCCCAGGCTTCACCACTATGCAACATATCCTTGTAACAAAACTGCGTTTGTACCCCCTAAATCTAAAGAAATTTAAATAACAATAATTTTAGAAGAGCTGAAATGTAATCAGTTATTCAATTCAATCATTCCATTATTCAAATATTCAATTTGCAAGTCACTATTACCCTAAGCTTTCTTTATCTTACCTGTGTGTACTGGCCATTTCATCACCTACATGAGGCTTCAAACTAAGGGTGGACTGGAGCAAAGTGAAATAAATCAGACTTAATGAGGTAAGTTAGAGATTACTCAGTAACTATGCCCCTAAAAACATTTATTTTTAAGAAAGAGGTCAAGGCCATATGTATAAATTAAAAAATAAATAGCCTCTAAAAATAATCCATGGGAGAGAGTAGAAAGAGAGTACTGTGAGTCAGAAACTCAGTTCTGTTCTAGGGTCTACCCCTAATGAGATGTGTAAATTTGTACAGGACACCCTCTCTGC
This sequence comes from Rhinopithecus bieti, assembly GCF_001698545.2. Lineage (NCBI taxonomy): Eukaryota > Metazoa > Chordata > Mammalia > Primates > Cercopithecidae > Rhinopithecus > Rhinopithecus bieti. Next base: position 364,631 of record NW_016809668.1, read on the forward strand.
TCTTGGTTGTCTCACCTGTAAAACAAGTGAAGTGGAATATGTGTTCTCTGAGTTTCCTTCTAGCCCTAACTTTCAGTGACTCTATGATCCACAAGTGTTAATTATCCATGACCTGATTGCTATGGATAATCAGAACTTGGCTATACTTGTTTAGACTGACAGTATCTTAAAGGAATAGCCTAGAAAGAGAAGGAAAAGCTGACTCTCTGGAACTTCTCTGATACTTGCCCAACCAATGACCAGTTCATGTTTTCACAATCTTTCAAGTTATGACTTTTACTGTTTTACTTAATATTGCAAAATTGAAATCACCTTATTTTGATGGAGCATTTCTAAGCCCCTTATTGTATAAGATATCATCTTCTTAATTTCTGGAGTGTTTTGACCTAGAGAGAAAAATAGGGTACTCGAAAGAATATTATTGTAGTGGAGAAATCACATAGAAACAAGAATGCAGAAAGTAAACTAGCCCCACAAAGAGTGCTTTGAAGACCTTACCCGTAATGCCAAATGCAATAAAGGTCATGGGGCTGTTTCCATGGCGAAGATGTTGTAGAAAGATACAACCTCACTAGAATGTATACATAGACATAATTCTATTTAACTTAGTGACATCTTATACTGCATAGTCACTTTTCCTTTTGGGAAAACCATACTGACAAATTAGTCAAGTAATTCCCTCTGGAGAGTAGAACAAAAAACATAGGCCCACTGTACCATGTCAGGGTTCTAAATATTAGGAAGACTCATCAAACAACTCAGCAGAAGAATAGGTTTAGTTATAGCAGTTGGATGCTCAGTTCTGCAAAAGATTATTCTGCAACATCGATCAAGAGATTATTTTATATACAGATGTTTCTTATCTTTGAACTCCTAGGGTGACTCTCATCACCTCCTTTCATCCCTGGGAGCTTCTTGCTCTGCTTGTTTAAAGCTACCCAGTCTATCACTAAGCAGGCAAGTGAATAGTGGTATGCGCTTGAGGGAAAGGGGAGTCACACTGTTTAAGGCAGACAGCTCGCCTTGGCCCCCTAACTTGCATCTTGTTCTCCCTGCTTCTGAATGAAAGCAGCTAACTAAGGGAGAGCGTGAGCCTCACATGAATAGACATTTGTTTTCAGATACAATGCTAAACTGGGATTGCTGGCCCATGCTGTTTTGCATCAGCAGATGCTTTAAGAATGCAGTGAAAACATCTTATAAAGTGAAAACCTATCATTTGTAAAGCTGCAAAGAGAGAGCTTTGTTTGCCCACACAGCATTTCTCAATGCAACCCCTGAGGCCATGGGTTTTTCAGGACAAGTTTCAACTCTGCTTAGCACACATTTATTGTGCTAAGGAAAAAAGGCCCAAATAAGCAGGGCATACTATTGTGAATCTTGTAAAGACAGCCTGAGTTTAAGATCTCTGTCTATCTGGCTTTAAACTAGAGCCAATTCACAATTACCAATGATCAAAATAACAGAGTGTAGACAAATTAAAATGGAATCTACGTAATCTCTTCTTGACATTGAAAATGCCACCCTCGCCTTCACTTACTTAGTTATTTTCAATCAATAACAAGAGTAACTTACAAATATCTAATGCTTTATCAGAACAGCTGACAAGTAGCAGCAATTGTACATTTGAGTTGCATCTTTTAGATGAGGTTCTAGCCAGCAGGAAAAATGGTCTAAGTTTAGGTGATAAGAATGGGCCTGAATGTCTAATTACTGTATAATCAAATAGACTGCATATTGCCAATACCACGCATTAAAAGGGTAATATTTCACAGATATCTGGTAATTCCCACATCAAAACTTACTTTATTGACTAACAAAAATAGACTGTAGGCCACATAGATTGGGGCTTTTTTGTGTAACATCTTCAAGCCATGTTGGGAATAGTCTTTCATTTTTATTTATCATTCTTCCCTTTTGTCTTTTCTTATATCTGTTATTAAGCCTATGCCTAATTTTTCTTGCGCAACTGCAGAACTCCATGCCTGTCATGAGGGTATAGTGGGCTGCATTAGATATTTGTAAGTTACTCTTGTGATTTGGAGATAGAAGTGGTCCACATATAAGGCTATGATAATTCTCATCTCCCTTCAAACTTTGTGAGCTGGATGGCTCCTAATCCAGCAGTTTTACATTGATGGGCTCCATGTACATGAATTTTGCAATTCCCAGGATCCTAATGAAGATTTTAATTATGTTAGTACTAGAATTCACCTCTTTCTTCTGCAGCAGAAGCATTTCCTTGCATGCATGAAGCTGAAACAAAACTACCTGGGTAGAAATCCACAGTGAGAGATACTATTAAATGAGAGAAGTATTTTGTTGTGATGCTGAACATGGCAGTACTTCCGGCAATAAGGAGCTGAAGTTCTAGATGAACATAAAAATAACATGATTTTAGTAACCATGCTCTGGGATTTGAAAAGAATATGGACTCAAAGGGAGAAAAAGAAATTGTTTAGAGACTTGAAAATAATTTAAGCAACAAAATAAAAGCAAATACCAATTTTTTTGAGCTTCAGAGCAGGAAGATTCATGAAGTCCAGATTGTGTTTTATGTGCTGCCTTTTTTACCCCAAACATTAGATCATTGTGAATTTGATGTCAAACTGCATGCCTGAAGACATTAACTGGAAAGCAGCTATATAATCTGGTACAGATTAGGAAGTTACGCCAGCAAGTGTTAAATGCTGAGCCGGAAGTCAATCATGACCAGCCCTGTTCTTCACAGCCACTGTGCCGAGACCTCCAGTGCAGTTTCCTGCCGTCAAACCGCTGCCGATTTCTGGTGGGCAAATAGAATAAAATGACACCTGAAAGAATCCTGTCTCTAAAACATATAGGAAGTGGCTTTATAATGAATGATTTTTGAAAGTAGGTCTTTATTACACTTGAGGAAAGGCTTTCCAGAGTGAAAGCCTCTCTTGAAGAAGACACTCGTGGTCTTTAGTTTCCTCCGAAACCCAAGAATCTTGAAATTGAGAGAAGTGGGCAAAAGTATTCACATTAACTCTTCAAAGCAAGAGTTTTGAGTTTTTTTTTTTTTTTTTTTTTT
>NW_016809668.1:367896-380580 GCF_001698545.2 Rhinopithecus bieti
TTTTTTGAAACACGATTCTACTCTGTTGCCTAGGCTGGAGTGCAGTGGCACCATCACGGCTCACAGCAGCCCCAACCTCTAGGCTCAAGCCATCTTCCCACCTTATCCTCCCAAGTAGCTGGGAATACAGGCATGTGCCACCATGCCCAGCTAATTTTTAAATTTTTTGTTGAGACAGGGTTTTGCCTTATTGCACAGGCTGGTCTCGAATTCCTGGGCTCAAGACGTCCTCCCGCCTTGGCCTCCCAAAATGTTGGGATTACCAGGGTGAGCCACTGTGCCCAGCCGAGAATCATGATCTTAAAGGCTTTTGGAAGCCAGATCATAGAGAAGGTTAAAATACAAAGTATTGGTCTATGTCTAGTAAATAGGAGGTTGGAGAGGCCCTGGACTTTTAACTTCTTGCATTTATTTAAAAAATACTGCATCCTAAATATCAAGAGTGATATTTATAACTATTTTTTTTTTACTCTTAGAATTTATTTGAACATTAAGTAAAAATTAGTCAATGTGATGAGTCATTTAATATCCCTTATCATGGACTTTTGATGAGAGAATTAGCTCTTTTTTTTTTTTTTTTCCTTTTCAGTGTATAATTATTTATCTATTTTAAGTGAAATTCTTTTCAGTATTAAAGTAAAAATCATCAAAATACATGTTGCAGTTGAAATTCACCAGCTGTTACCCGTGAAAGCATTGTTGTGTACAAGGTGGGGAGGGATACACTTTATTGTTGTCTCTGATTGTGGTATAGAATTATTAAAAGTTTTGGGCTGTAATGAATTGATAGGAATTACTCAATGCTGTAGTTTTTTTGCAACTCACCAGCAATGTTGTAAAATGACTTCAGTTACAGTATCATAAAAGACTCTTCTCAACTGCATACATAGACATTAGAAGTTTAAGACTTGTCGAATACAATTTTGTTGACAAATTCCCTTGCCTAATTTGAAGTTTGTTGGAGGAAATAAATTCTAATAATCTTTCCTCCTTTATGTTTGTATCTGGCCATTCCTATGTGTTACACCCTCATTTGTGTTCTCTCTTTCCCTTTCTCATTGTAAGGAGACTGGGGACTTGGTAGATCTGCCAGGAATCCCTCAGAAAGACTCAGGTGTTTACTCCTAATCAGCAGGTCGTCCAGGAAGAGTTTGGAGCCTGTGTACAGTAGCCCAGGAAGTAGCTGACTGCAGTACGTCTGTGTATCATATGTTGGCTAGTCTGCCACATTCTGAAAAATACTAAGTGCTCCAGGTAATAAATTATCCTCCTTCCTGTCATCCAACTTCAGTTTAGGACTCACATATTCCCTCTTTCCTGAGGGCAAATTTAAGGCATGGCCACATGGTCTTTTGACCATTTCTTTGATATTCAAAGGGTATAAATAAAAGATGCTTATCTCAGAAGGAGTCATCCTGGGACAAACAGATTCATGGTAATAACAAAACATGCATTTGAAGTGTATCAGACAGCCTTTTAGACCACCGTAAAGGTTTACCAAAAACATGAAGCCTAATTCTTGGGAGCTTTAACCCAGTGTCCCTTGAATTCTTAGCTGTCAGCAGCATGGCACCAGGTCTTGCAATTGTACAGTTGCCTGCAGTCCTCTGACATCTACGTGGGAGTGACCTATAGTCACACCCCTACTGCCACATTCCCCTGCCTATAAAACCAAAGAGAGCAGAGTGACAGACTGATACCATATTTTCTTTCATAAGCAGTATCACTTTTCACTGTTGTGTGCAAATTGCCTTGGGATATGAGAAGAGTAGAGAGTGATCCGGAAAGAGAAAGAGGAACACAGGCAAGGGAAGTGAAGTTAAGCTACTCCCCAAGCCTAGCCCCACAGGCAGACAAGGAGCCCTAGCTTCTAGATGCATTTTCTTTCTTCATTAAGTCTTTTCTCTTTCCCTAGAGACTTTCAGTTACTCAGTTTTCCTCTAATTGCATTCTCATGGGTGCCTGAGGGCTCCATTTCTCTGAATATTTTGTGCAGCCATTGTTTGGTCTCACCTGGATCTGAGGGCAGTTGGCTATAGAGTGTCTAATTCTCAGCTGTCTGGCATCTCAAGGGTCTTCCATGATCATTCAGTCCTCTTCATGTTGCTTCCTCAAAAAGGAACTGGATTTGCAAACTGTGGCCCAGAGAATGCTGCAGGTAGGGAAGGTGCAAGACTAAGCAGATTTAGAGAATCTCCATAATTCAGGCCACCAGGGTCTAGGACTGAAGTTAGCATTCTCATTCAAGGGATAAAGCCCAAAGATAATTTCCTGTGGCATACCTGCTTTGTACCACCCTTTGAGAAAGCCTCAACCCCTACCTGAGACATTCTGAGCTTGAGGCTTTGAGGGGTCTCTTTGAGCTAGTGATTCACTGTCTCTTTTGTAGGGGAATTGCCTGTGTGATGGAATTGGAGCGGCTGCTGTTCTTTTCTTGGTGACTACCAAGCTGTTGTTCAGGCATGGAGACTCTCTAAGCTAAGTGGCAATGGCCCTTTATACTTGCTAGGAAAAGGGAACAGATTTAATGAAAGGTTCTTAGCAAAGGCCCAGGGCCAGTTTCTCTTTTGATCTCATCCTGCTATGCCTACTTATAGGTAATAGTTAAGGGCAAAAATGAATCTGGCCTGCATGAAGAATAAGAGTCAACTTTACCACCCCTCCCATAATATGTATCACTGGACTCAGGAATATTATTAATTTTTGATCAACTTTGTTGAACAAACTTAGGTGAAGCAAATACTCTTCACATATACCTCTAAAATATTATCTCATTTTAACTGATGTAAAACAGGTAGCGGCAATTTTCTTCTCTAAAATGATGCTCTATCCATGTGTTCATTCTGCAAAGTGAAGTGTAGAAATGTATTTCTTTAAACTTCCCTTGCTAAAAATCACAGCAAAAAAAAAAAAAAAAAAAAAAAATTGATGTTTTGCTTTTAAATGAAATTGGAGAATTTTCTCCCACTTGGGTCAGGGCTAAGTTCCCCTAACTGTCTATACTATCTTCCCGATCATTGTAATGACAAGATTTATTTTATAAATCAAGATTTTATACTGGGGCTGGACACATTGAATTGTAATTTGTTTTAATATCCAAAACTAAAAATAACGTTGCAGTGGGCAAAACCCCAGATGTGTTTTGTCAGTCTCTTTTTCACTTAATGTCTAAAGCTTTATGTATTTAAGGAAAATTTTGTCCATGTGTTTCTCATTTATTTACACTTAACTCATCAGTAGGTTTAAAATGAGTTTTTTGATGTCCAAGAAGCCCTTTTAAACTATTTTATGTGCTTATTTTATGTATCTGTGAAATGGGAAGTCATTGACTGCCAAAAAAGAAAACTGTGCAAAACCTATCATCATCGTCAATAAATATTTACCTCTAAAATTTCAAGCTTCATTTAAAAATATGAACAAGACATTTTGGAGTCTACTTTAGACTGACTGACATAAACAGAACTTACATCTTTTCTCAACAGTTTTGTACATTTAGGTGCTCATATAGTTAAATACAGATACTTTCTTTTATGAAGTAAGAAGTTGGGGTCAGGGTTTTCATAAAGCTATGAGTCAAGTGTTGAGCCCAAGAAAAGTCAACCACTGGCTATTTCCATGCAACTCTTTCCTGATATCACTGGTGAACCCACCCCATCAGTACTATCAGTACTATGCAGCTCTTCAAATGGGATTAATAGCTAGGAAGAAATTATTATGTAGGCATCTAATGGTAAGTTTTTTATGTGATAATTCACTAAGAAAACAGTTTCCCAACCGAAGTCCCATCACCTGTGCCCCTTTAGCTTTCAGTGTTCCAGAGCACAGGGAACCTGATGCAGGTATTTATTTCACCACATTTATGTAGTAGAGGTTTACCCATTCATTCAGCACACTTATTTAGTTGTTACCCTGTTCTAGGATCCTATTCTGCTAAGTGCTATGAATAGGAAGATAGATAATGTGTACTTTTTGCAGTGCTTAGGCGGGTAGGAGAACTGGGCATTGTAGTAGATGTCATTAAGATCCTGCCCATTTTTGCCTTAGTCCACCTGAGCTCACCTGTGGCTTGGTGGCTTGGTTACATGCAAGTGCAATCTGAAAGTGCAGTGGAGTTAATCTCCCCAAGGGGCCGTATTCCATTGATAGGGATAGTGTGCTTCAGCTCCCGTACTCCCTGGTATGATAACATTGAGGTATGTTCCATACAGATTCTCAGAGATTTTGAGGGGCTGAGACTCAGTTGCCCATAACAGTTATATACTCACAAATATACCCATTTGGGTTTTTTTTTCCCCCCTATTTCTTATCTCACTTTTCCTCAACTGTGCTTCCTGAGATCATACCCTCTAAAACCAACTGCACCCACGTTCTTGTCTCACTGTTTCCTTTTGGGAGAAACCTAAGATAACGTGTGCAGAAATGCAGTAATTGCAATATAGTGATGAGCTGTGACAGAAGTGTGCATACATAGTAGGAGGAGATAGTTGCACAACACAGAGCAGTTATTTCATTTGGTATAGATTTGTGGGGAATTTACTAGCTCAATGTCAATATCCCCCTCTACCATGTAAACCTTGTGAAGGCAGGGATACCATCCATTCACTGCCTCATCCCTAGAGTCTAGCATAGGCTCTGGCATATGAGAGCTTAATATCTATTTGTTGAATTAGTAGTCGTCTTTGTCAGAGGGATACTGAGGATTAGAAAGAAAGCTACATCATTTGTATGTGGCTTGCACTTGTACAGTCAATCAGTAATGATGGAGCTGCTATGAAATCCCAGGTGTTCTGATGTCTAGTCCAGGGCTTTTTCTCCAACTGGTTTTAAAAAATGGAGTTAGCTAGAAAGTTGTGGTGATTAGGAGTGGGGCAGTATGTATGAAAGCTGAGTTCTGAGTGAGTACGGGCTACTCAGGGAAGTAAGTCATTTAGATATGATGGGATTGTGAAAAATGGGTGTAAGTTGGTTGGAAAAAAAGAGACGAAGGAAATTAAGTCCAGTAGGAAGACATGGTAGGCCATGCCCAGGCATTTAGGCTCTTACTGACTAATGACAGTGGCAGTGGTTATGATGGGGACATAGTTGAAGGATCTTAATGGGGCAGTATCTGGTTACACCTTACAAAATTCCAGATGAAGTGGAAAGGATAGATGGGATTGGGCAAGACTGGAGACAGCAAGATAAATTCCAAATATTTCCAGGAAAGAGATTTAACAAGACTGATGGTAAGATGTGTAGATGAGGCAAAAGAAAAAGTTAAGGTCCAGGGTCTTGACTTGGGCAGCTGGGAGGTGCCACTTCTTGAGCAGAAAGAAAAAAGCATTACGAGAGCTGCTAGATCTGAAGGTACCAATAAAGCATTCAGTTTGAGGGTATGTAGGATCTAGAGAGATAGGTCTTGACTGGAATGCGGATCCAGAAAGTCTTCAGCATGTGAGTGATTTTGTTGACACCACGGGAGTTAATTTTAAAAATTAAACATTTAAATACTGCTTACTATATGCCAGTCACTGTTCTGAGGACTTGTAAAAGATTAACTCTAACTATTACGTATATTAAAATTAAATATATTGGTATTAAAGTATGAAGTAACTGTGTAACTATTAACTCAGTATCTAACTAAACAACCCTATGAGATAGATGCTGTTTTTCCACTTTGTAGATGAGGAAACTGAGGCACAGAAAAGGTAAATAACTTTCTCAAAGTCATATAGCTAGAGAGTAGTGAAGGGTAAAGCTGAGATTGCTCTATTGAATGAAGAGAGAAATAAAACACAAATGTCATAAATATGAAGAATGGAATAGAAGCTCGAGATAGATTAAGACCTACAAGAAGCATCAAAAGAGGTAAGAAAAGTATCAGGAGAAGTGTAGAATCTTAGGGGTCAAAGAGGAGAGCACTTTACTTGCGTCACATGCCATTGAGAGATCAAGTAACAGGAAGGCTAAAGATATTCATTGAATTTCACATTGAAAAAAATTATTAGTGACAGCACTTTTCATGAAATGATGAAAGTTGGCCATTTGATGAAAGTTGGCCATTCAACTCACTCTCCCAGGATCAGGAGAAACAGCTATGGACAAAGCTATGCAAACCAAACAGCTTAATCAAACTTGAGGAATCAATTCTAGAAAATGAGTTTGACCTGACAAGTTTGCACTGCATATACCATGTGAGGAAATTTAAAATAAGCCAAACCTTCTGAAGGCTGTAGGTATGTATTCTGATATCAGAACGGACAAGACTTAGGCAGCAATAATGCTAAAAAATAAGGAAGGAGGGAGGAGAGGAAAACCTGAGTAAAAAACACAGTAAAATATGAAAATTAAGGATTCCCCCATAAAGAATGTTCTCAAAATTATTATTTTTGAGACCCAAATGCTTTGCTTTTGTTATTGCTCATATACGAAGAAAAAAGTGTTACATCAGACTCTGGAACTCAAAATATCAAGAGAAAAAAAGCAAAAGAAGATTCATGTTAAATCCCTTGCTGATGAATATTGGCAGCCTACAAGAAACATGTGGGAGAAAGTTCTCAAGCTTAGAGTGTAAGTGGAATGACTTTTGCACATGCAGGAAAAAGCATGTCCAAAGACAGTGGTGAAGGCTGAAGGGAATGTGGGAGTTAGAAATCTGTGTAGGCAGGCCTAACAAGGTGGAGACAATTCTTTCTTCGGTGATGTTTTAAGGTAAGTCAAGAGAGTTTGGACATAAGCCACGGTGGTCGATTTTCTCCATAAGGGACTTTTGCTGATACCTGCAGTGAATTCCTTAGTTGTCAATGATAATTGAATCAATTCAGGGTGTTTGCCTGGAAGGGATTCTACTTTCATTCTAACTTGCCAGGTTTTAAAAAAACGAAACTTTACATCGGTCAGCTAAAATTGGTTTATGAATTGCTGGAAATCCCTAGACAGATTTCCATCAATTCAAAACATCATAGACAATCCTGTATTTGCAGTGGGCTTTGAGTTATTCATGAAATCCTATTGAACATCTTTTTTGCATTAATTTAGTGATATTTCTCACTGACGTCAAGGTGATGAAAAATAACACTAAACCTTACTTGGCTGACTGTGGAGAACTTGGAACTCTACCAGGCATGCTGCAGGCAATTTCTTGAAGGCAGGCAGGAAGGCAGGCAGGGGGACCTGGCATGCCTCAGAAACTACCTCAGAGATGAGCTTTAGAGAGAACAAGTCTACAGTTATGGGAATAAAACTCAAAAATATTTAACGACTGCAAGCAATTTCTGAAAAGCTATTAAAAATTTGAAAAACACGCACCAATGGTAGTGGTAAGAGGAAGGAGGTGCACTTTAAAAGAAAAAAAATCTGTATTTTGTTTATTTACCAGAACTTGAAGAGGATTTACTGTGTTCCGGGCACTTTTCTAGTGACTTTATGAATATTAATTCACTTAATATTCCTGACAACCCTCATGAAATGGGTACAATGATTATCCTTATTTTACAAATAGTGATGATGTGGCATAGAGAGGTTGTTCACGGCCACATAGCCTGGTACTTTACAAATAGTGATTTTACAAATAGTGATGATGCTTGTTCACGGCCGTATAGCCCGGTACTGATCTGGGATTCAAACCTAAGTGAGTCTGGCTCCAAAGTTTATGCTTTTAGCTACCATGCATGTTCCCCTTCATAAAGGAAATAGCGTTTTCTTTCAAGAGTCTAAACCCATTTTCTCTAACAGTACTCAGAATGACTTTGTCACGTGATAGCTTCTGCTGCATTCTAATTTTACTAAGTTGTGCCTTATAAAACTGTTCTCTGATATTGTGGAGATAGCCATGTACCATGTCATGCCAGCACTATTAGAGGAAGCAGGGATAGACCATGGGTAATGTCACATTGATGGTGTGATATTGGTTTCCCTCTTTGTGCAGTTGAAGGCTTGATGCCAGCGTATGTTAAAAGATTATAAATAGAAATGGTTTTCACTGCATAAACTGTGAACACAGACGTTTATGGACAATTAATGGACTACATAATTGTAGTAGTCCATTATTTGCAGACAAACTCACAGATTGTCTTTAGAGATTCATTGGCTTCAAGAGATGGTAAGAAGCAGAAAGTTGGGATGTGTAAGCAATGTGTAAATGGCTTTCACATAGGACTTTTCTCCTGAAACACACATCTTTGAGAACAAAATTATTATATTTGCAACAGTTATATTGAGTATTCTGAGTAAGATTTGTGTTTCTGACATAAGGGCTCTTGGTTGCTGGGTTTTACTTTGCACATGTATTTGCCTGTCAGATTGGCATATTGCTTGAAATCGTTTTTCTCACTGTGTTATGAAATCTCCCTTTCTATCAATTCTTTTTCAGCCAATAGTAGTTCTCCAGTGAGTCATGTGGCTAAATAAAGACAGGGGTTGCATTTTGTGTAGTAGATGTCTTATATGGTGGCTAAAAGAATAGGCCATTTTTATTAAAATTTTCTATATTCCAGACTTCTGTCCTCAGACTCTGGTATCCACTTGTCTTCTTGACATCTCCACTTATGTTTCTAATGTACATCTCACATTTAAATGTCTACAGTGACTATCTTTCTACCTGTGGCATTCCCTGTTTTAATTAAGGAAACTCCATCCTTCAAATTGCTAAAGCCTAAGCCTCAGAGGCATTTGACTTCTCTTTTTTTGCCATATACTTCATCCAGTTCTGCAAAGAATCTTGTCTCTACCTTCAGAATATGTCCAGAATCTAATCAGTCCTTATTTTACTTGATGCCACCACCTGTTTTGAACTACCATCTTCTCCTACTTGGATTGCTGTAGTTATCTCTATATTTATTCTTTTCCACTCTATAGCAGTCAAAGCAATTCAGTAAAAATATAATTTGGCCAATGTCCTTCTTCTGCTAAAATCTCTGTTGTCTGCCCCCCTTTCAGAGTTAAGGTCGTAGTCTGTTAAATGACCTCTAAGGCCTGACATCATTTGGCCCTCATTACTTTCTCTCCTACCTCCTTCACCCTTGCTTCTCTGGTCCAGTCACACTGATTCATTGGTGTTTCTCATCCACCAGACGCACTCCTGCCTCGGAGCCCTTGCATTAGCTGTTTCCAAAGACTGGAGAGCTCTTCCTCCAGATATCCCCAAGACAAATTCCTTCAGCCTCCTTTAAATCTTAGCTGAACTGTCACTTTGTTAATGAGGCTGACCTTCTCCATCTTATTAAATTAGGACTCCCACTACTCCCAACACCTCTTCCCATTTTCGTTTCCCATGACACCTGTCACATAACAAATGCTTAATTATTTATTATATTTATCATTTAGTGTCTGTCTGCCCTGACTATAAAGTATATTTCTCAGGGGCAAGGGTCTTTGTTTTGCTCACTGAAACATCCTAAGAATCTAATATAATGTCTGACACATAATAGATACTCAATGTTTATTGAATAGACAAAAAACCAATTTAAAAATGCATGTTACATTGGACCTTTCTAATAAAACCAGGCATACCTACCTTGCTTCTCCATTCACTCTTTGTTAGCCACATGAGGGTTACAAATTTGTACTACTGTATCTTTTGCTTTAATGCTTGATCATTTAATACTTTACCCTCTTTAAACTTTCTTTTAATACACTGGTTTGCGACATAGTCCTAAATATAGCATGCACCATTGCAATTAAATCCATCATGAATGTATTGTTATCTGAAGCACAAAAATAAACTCGTATAGAAACATCTGGCAGGTGGGGCTGGATTTGCTCTCACTTTATGAGTTTAATAAGTTATCTTTCTATTTGAAAGTCAAAAGGAATCACTTGCATCTTGATTAAAATTAAAAAGAGCTGTAGCTTTTATTCAGAAATGGAGAAGATGGACAACAATTCTGGTTCACTCAGTGATTCTTGCTAATGATCAGATTTGCTGCATAAGGATTCCAACCTTGCCTAAGAAGATGTGTATGGAAAAGGAGGATCCAGTGTGAAATCTCTATTTTGATTTAAGATGCTGAGCAATAAACAGTCCTTGAAGCTACCAGTATCCAAGGACACAGGTCCAGTGTTTTCCACCTTGTTTGAATATTCAGTTTAGGCAACACATGGCAGCTGGATTCAATCCTGTTGTTAGGAACATCCCTAAATGAAAGTGCCCAGTCATTACTCATAATCTGATTGGTATGCTTACAGAAGTGGGCCCACCAGCTTTCAGTCTGAGATTGCCTTTAATGGGGGAGAGGGAGAAGACTTTGGAACCAAGAGGCGGAAAACAAAGATAAACATAGAAACAGCATGGCCAAGTATTAGAATCATAGAATGCAGATGGGACAATTTTATCCTTCTACACTCAGCCGCTAGGATTAGGTGGGACTTAAAAAGCTGCAATGTTCTCTGCACTGTCAATTTGATGCAGAGTGGAACCAATTGCTTATAAACTCCTCTAAACGCATATGCCTTTATTCAAAATTGTAGTAGATTTGAAGGTAGCACTGTACCTAAGTTGTCTAATATCCCTGTATTTCTTCACTAAGACAGAAAATAACACAAAGCGTGTGATTTCCACTTAACCAGTCCCTTGACTTTTAAATTCATAGTATTTTAATACAGCAAACATTTGTTATTTCTGAGGGGGCAGTACAGAGAGGTTGAGAGCATGGACTCTAGAGCTAGCTTGGCCCCTTCACATACTGACTATATGACTCTGAACAAGTTACTTAACCTACAATTTCTTCATCTGTAATATGGGAATAATTGTTGTACCCACTTCATTAATTTGTGAGAATAGTATGAACTAATATTTTAAAATGGGTCAGAACAGTAATAGAAAACATGATATAAGAAGTTGCTGTTATTATAATTAACAGTTCTTCTCATCAAGATGCTCTTATTTTGGATGTAGGCTAGACATTGTAATTTTTACCTATGAATTAGGTCTTGCCTTCCTGAATATTTTTATTTTTATTTTTTTATTTTCTTGGGTCTCTCTCTACCACCCAGGCTGGAGTAGAGTGGTGTGATCTTGGCTCACTGCAAACTCTGCCTTCCAGGTTCAAGCGATTTTCCTATTCTTGTGCCTCAGCTTCCCAAGTAGCTGAAACTACAAGTGTGTACCACCACGCCCAGCTAATTTTTGTATTTTTCAGTAGAGATGGATTTCATTATATGTTGGCCAGACTGGTCTCAAACTCCTGACCTCAGGTGATCCACCCACCTCAGCCCCCCAAAGTGCTGGGATTACAGGCCTGAATATTTTTAATATGAAGTTGTTTTCCTTCTTTAGCACGATGTGCTACAGAGGAGGTGGAGGGCTGCTTTTATTACTATAAATCACTACCCTGTTTCTGCAGGAGTGCAGGTTGGGCTGCTGAATTAGGAGTATATACAGTAATAAGGTTGCCAGGCATGGAGGTCAGGGTGTATGTCTGAAAGCAGCTGCTGGCTTCACTGTCACCCTTTGCCAAAACTGCTCAATGAGTAACAGAAACCAAGACAGAAAGACATTGATAAAACATCTGAATCCGTTACATAGCATGCTCCTTTAACTTTGGGAGATCAAAATATTCTGCTAGAAAAATCTCATGAGCTCTAGGAACACACCAATTTTCTACGAATTCATTATATATAGGCCATGTATTTGTTTCCTCTTGCTGTGCAACAAACTACCCCAATTTGCCCGCTTAAAATAACAAATTTTTATGAATTCATAATCTGTGAGATTCAAGGAACTGAGAGCAGCTTAGTTGGATGGTTCTAGATCAGGCTGTCTCTAGGGTTACAGGAGTGGGCTGAGGCTGCAGCCATCTGAAAACTTGACTGGCCCACAGGATCCCCTTCCAAGTTCACTCAAACGGTCAGTGGCAGGAGGCCTCAGTTTTTTACCACATGGGTCTCTCCATGAGATTGCTCTCAACATGGCAGCTGGTTTGGCCCAGAGTGAGTGATTCCAGAGAGCATGCAACAGAGCCGAAGAGGGAAGCTGTAGTATCTTTTATAACCTAATCTCAGAAGTGGCACAGCATCTGTTTTGCTCAAATCTGTTCATCACACACCATTCCTGGCACAATACAAGAGGGGAATGGAGGAAGTGTCAGGACTAGAGGTAGGAATTGTTGGGGGGACATCCTGGAGGCTGCCTACCACAGCCACATGGAAATTTCTAAGCAGGAATTCGTATCTCCTTTTTGTGAATTAGGCTATAGTCATAGAACAGTCTGAATTAAAAATAAAATGAAAAAGTTCTATGTAATACCAGGTATTCTTCATTAAACATTGTGTCCATATATGCATAATATTATTTCATGTGTGTACACACACATACAAAAAAAAAAATATAAGAAATGCAGAAATTAGTTCTGCCCAAACTTACTGGATCAGAATCTACATTTAAACAGATACCCAGATAATTTATATATAAATTAAGAAGCATCAGTGTAAGATAGACTATATTTCAAATGTTTCTAGTCATGCAATTTAATATACCCTGAAAATTAATAATGGAACAGAGCTAACTCAATTACCTATTATTAATATATTAATGTTTGATGCTGAGTCTCTCTATCCACTCCTTTCCCCACCCTCCACCCTAGCCCCTTTCCTATATAGACTCTACACAGAAATACGGTTTGGTCCCAGAACGTGGAAGTCATACCAGAGCGTTTTTTTTTTTTTTTTTTTTTTTTTTTTTTTTTTTTTTTCCAAAAAAAAAAAGGG
>NW_016809668.1:383618-387903 GCF_001698545.2 Rhinopithecus bieti
TTTTTTTTTTTTTTTTTTTTTTTTTTTTTTTTTTTCTCACAAGACAATAGGTGGAGTACTGCAATGTCATTTTAAAAAACCATGGTTTAAGATAAGGTTTGTTTTTATTGATTGCAGATGGTTAGAGACTTCCAAAAGATACAATTGGCTCTAGGAAAAAGAAATCATTTTGAAAATCATCAACTGGTATTTGCAAAATGTCATCAGGGACTTTCTTTTTCCCTGGCCTAAAACAAATACAGACAATTCTACATAAAGAGAAAGCTGTGTATAAAAGTCAGCCATGTGTTTGAAATGATTCCATTTTTATAAGACATTTGAAGTACCATGACAGTTATGCAGACAAAAAAAACTCAAACTAATTTGTTTTTGTGGTATTAATGAATTTGTATTGGTCTTGTTGGCATTGAGATGGAAATACCCACCCACAATTTCATTACAGGGTCAGTCCCTAAAGGGGAAGCCTTGAAGTAAAGGCAGTTATGCAGTCTGTAGCTTATTAAACAAACCATCAAAATGTACTTTTCTCCAATTACAAAAGTGATACAAACTCATTGTAGAACACTTAAGAAATACCAACAACTATAAGGAAAAGAAAAGTTATTTGAAATCCCACTGAAAATAACTACTATAAGAGATAATTTTATTAATAAATATTTTGACTTATTCCTTACCAGTCTTTTTCTATCACACGCCTTATATTTGTAACATATAAACACACAAATCATACAAGAGGGAAATGTCTAAGACTCCTGCTATGAGGAAAGAGAAATTAAAATGATAGTTTATTTTTACCATGCAAACAAATTTTGAAACTGTGGTGAGTTTCTTGGTGACCATTTCTGCTATTTGTACACTACCAAACTGAGTTTGCACCCATCACCATTCTTAAAACTCTTTAGAAAATTTTCATCACCTCAAAAAGATCCCCTGCACCGATTCCCCATGCCCTCCGCTACCCAGCCCCTAGCAACCACTAACTTACTTTCTGAACCAGACATAAAACTTCTTACTTTCTGAACTTACTTACTGAACCAGACATAAAAGACCATATATCAGATTATTCTATTTACATAAAATGTCCAGAATAGGCAAATAAGAAAATTTGCCTTCCTTAGTAACTGCCTTGTATGATATGTGACCTTGTGAAAGTTTCCTACAAAGTTAAACATGGAGTTCAACATGGAATCCATTTAGACATGGAGTTTAGTGTGGCACAGCAATTCCATTTCTAGATATATGCAAAAAAATTTAAAACTGTGTCCACACCAAAACTTATACATGCATGTTCATAACTCCAATAATAGTTAAAAAGTAGAAACAACCTATATAGCCATTACTCATTAATAGATACACCACGTGGTACATCCTGGAGAGCCTCTGCAACAGCAGCAACAGGAAACACAGATGGTGGGTGAGCACCAGATGGTAGAGTCAAGAGTTTAATACGCTGGGGCAAGAAGGGTCAGTTAATTACTGGCAGAAGATCAGGATGCAGACTTTTGCTGTTTCTATGGATTCCTCCTTCCTCTTAGAATGAGAAATGACAGCCTCATGGTGAAATTTGTTAGCTGTTTCTCGTTTTCATTCATCTGATTCTACTAGTGTGATTTATGCTAAGCATAAATGACCCAAGTTTTTTGTAGTTTTTTGAAGAACATTGGAAAATAAACCCACAAAATTCTGATTTTATAATAATACCGTTTCAGTCCAAAATAAAGGAATATATTCATAGAAATTAGATGAAATTATAGAGGATGAGTTACATACATCTTCTTTTCAGCGGTGCTGGTACTAATTCTGTGTGGAAGAAGCTGTACAACTGGGCAGGGCAGGTTGGTTTTCGTTTTTGTTTTTTTGGGACTAGGTCTCACTGTAGCTTCAACTGCCCCAGGCTCAGGGAATCCTCCCACCTCAGCCTCCTGAGTAGCTGGGACTATACGTGTGTACCTCCACACCTGGCTAATTTCTGTACTTTTTGTTGAGATGGAGCTTCACCATGTTGTCCAGGCTGGTCTTAAACTCCTGGGCTCAGATGATCCAAATACCTTGGCCTCCCAAAGTGCTGGGATTACCGACATGAGCTACTGTGGTCAGTCTCAGTTTTAAAAATATATTTTACCATCACTTTTCAAGCTTTTTGTCATGTGTGACAACAGAAAATTGAATTTCTTAATCCACTTACATTGAATTTAAAATCCACTTAGGAAAAGCTGGCTTCAGGTATTAAAATTCTTAACTCCTAGTAACTAGGTATTCTAGCATATTTCGTCTTCTAGATTGAGTTGTGATTATAACAAGACACATTTTATGCATTTCAGTTTTCATCACAAACTGGCTGAAAATCATGTTATGTACAAATATGACTTGATTCAATACAATTTATTGTTTGGGTATAATTTGAATTAGAAAGCCATTCTGTGTGCCTCTTACTCACGTATATTATGCTATTATGCTTTTGACATTAGAGAAAATACACTTATTTAAAATCCTCACAGATCCCAGAGCAAATGAAGAGATTTTGTTCTTTTAAAAATTGGAAGTAGTCTAGTTTTCTGATTATATAACAATGTAATATATATTGTCTTTATTATTTATACACACATACATAGATCACCTTTCCTTCAGAGATCTCGGATAACTTCTAAAAATAAACAGCTTTACTGAGGTATAATTTACGTATCATAAAATTTCCCTATTGTAAATGTATAGGTTCAATGAATTTTAGTAAATTTGCAGAGTTGTACACACATCAGCACAGCATAATTTTAGAACATTGCCGTCGCCCCAGGAAGTGTCCCTGTAGCCATTAGCAGACACCCACTCCCTTCTAGCCCCTGGCAGCCACTAATCTATTTCATATCTCTGGATTTACATAGGCTGGACATTAGATATAAATGCAGTCATATAATTAAAGAAAACTGACAAATTGTTTTCACGGTAACCGCACAGTTTTACATTCCTACCAGCAATGTATGAAGTTTCCAATTTGCCCACATTCTTGCCAAGACTTATTAGTCTGTTATTTTAGCCATTCTACTTGGTATGAAATGGTATTTCATTGTGGTTTTGATTTGCATTTTCCTGATGATTAATGATGTTGAGCATCTTTTTATATGCTTATTATATTATTTATTTATTTGAGACAGAGTTTTTGCTCTGTCTCCAGTATGGAGTGTAGTGGCACCATCTCAGCTCACTGCCACCTCTGCATCACGGGTTCAAGTGATTCTCCTGCCTCAGCCTCCCAAGTAGCTGGGACTACAGGTGTTCTCCACCATTCCTGGCTAATTTTTGTATTTTTAGTAGAAACAGGGTTTCACCACGTTGGCCAGGATGGTCTCGATCTCTTGACCTCGTGATCCACCCTCTTCAGCCTCCCAAAGTGCTAGGATTATGGGTGTGCACCACCATGCCCAGCAGCCACTTCTATAACTTTGGAAAAATATCTATTCAATTGTTTTGCCCAATTCTTGTCATTTTATTGTAGTACTGTAGTACTTCTTTATATATTCTGGATGCTAGGCCTGCATCAGGCATATGATTTGCAAATACTTTCTTCTGTTCTGTGGGCTCTCTTTTTACTTTGTTGGAAATGTGCTTTGATGCATAAAAGTTTTGAATTTTGATGAGGTCCAATTGAACATGCCTGTTATATGTGATATAGTATGTGAGTATATAAAAATAAGGTCATATTTGAACAGGTGTTTTTAAAAAGTCATTGTTTACATTGGAATTTCTGAGTGTTCAAGATGATTTTTTTGAGAGAAAAAAAATGGAAAGCCATTTTGAGACAAGGCATACTTGACTCCTTTGCAATTCAAAAGGGAACTTTTAAGTTCAAATATTTCCTCTTCTTTTAAAAATTAGTTTTTTGGTCCGAAGTTTTTTTTTTCCTTTGAGTATGTTAAGGGAAATTCTTAGTGTCCAATGCCAGAAACTACTGTTGAGGGTAAAATAGGAAATATAATTTTCTATTTTCTTATTAATTTGTTGGAGTGACTCATTCACCCAGTTTGGTATTGCTAGGAGAGGAAAATATTTCACATTCTCAAGGCAAGTCCCATCTCTTGCTGTTAAAAAACAAAAAGAATTTAATGAAAGTTGTATTAGTTCATTTTCACACTGCTGATAAAGACATACCCAAGACTGGGCAATTTACAAGAGAAAGAGGTTTAACTGGACTCACAGTTCCACATGGTTGGGGAGGCCTCATAATCATGGCGGAAGGCAAGGAGGAGCAAGTCACCTCTTATACGGATGGCA
Organism: Rhinopithecus bieti; assembly: GCF_001698545.2. Taxonomy (NCBI): domain Eukaryota; kingdom Metazoa; phylum Chordata; class Mammalia; order Primates; family Cercopithecidae; genus Rhinopithecus; species Rhinopithecus bieti. The sequence continues at coordinate 387,885 of NW_016809668.1, forward strand.
AGAGGCAAAGAGAGAGCCT
>NW_016809668.1:387945-411484 GCF_001698545.2 Rhinopithecus bieti
ATGGAAAGCCATTTTGAGACAAGGCATACTTGACTCCTTTGCAATGCAAAAGGGAACTTTTAAGTTCAAATATTTCCTCTTCTTTTAAAAATTAGTTTTTTGGTCCGAAGTTTTTTTTTTCCTTTGAGTATGTTAAGGGAAATTCTTAGTGTCCAATGCCAGAAACTACTGTTGAGGGTAAAATAGGAAATATAATTTTCTATTTTCTTATTAATTTGTTGGAGTGACTCATTCACCCAGTTTGGTATTGCTAGGAGAGGAAAATATTTCACATTCTCAAGGCAAGTCCCATCTCTTGCTGTTAAAAAACAAAAGAATTTAATGAAAGTTGTATTAGTTCATTTTCACACTGCTGATAAAGACATACCCAAGACTGGGCAATTTACAAGAGAAAGAGGTTTAACTGGACTCACAGTTCCACATGGTTGGGGAGGCCTCATAATCATGGCGGAAGGCAAGGAGGAGCAAGTCACCTCTTATACGGATGGCAAGAGGCAAAGAGAGAGCCTGAACAGAGAAACTCCTGTTTTTAGAACCATCAAATCTGGTGAGACTCATTTGCTACCATGAGAGCAATGCTGGAAAGACCTGCCCCCATAATTCAATCGCCTGTCACTGGGTTCCTCCCACCACCATGTGGGAGTTACAATTCAAGATAGGATTTGGGTAGGGACACAGCCAAATCATATCAGAAGTTCAATTTATTCATTTTTTTTCTTGGTTGCTTATGCTTTTGCCGTCATATCTAACAAACCATTACCTAATCTAAGGTCTTGAAAATTTACCCATATGTTTCCTTCTAAGAGTTTTATAATTTTAGCTTTTAATTTAGGTCTGTGATCCATTCTGAGTTACATTTTCTGTATGGTGAGATAGGGGTCCAACTTAATTCTTTTGCATGTGGATCTCTAGTTCTCCCAACTGAATTTGTTGAAGAAAGTATTCTTTTCCCCCATTTAATTAGCTTGTCACCTTTATTGAAAGTCAATTGACCACAAATGTAAAGAACTTTTCTATATTGCATCTTTTTTCCACACTACTGACAGTAATTATGCTAAACTGTAGATTTGCTCATTTTTCTGCTACTGAATTTCTTCAAAGGCTTCCACAGACTCTGACAACAGGACTAAATCTGGCAGTATGCTGAGAAAACGCAGGGCTCTGAAATCAGCCGTAGTTAGTTTAGAATCCAGTTCTGCTTCTTACTGAAATTGTGACCTGGGACAAAGTATTCAATTGCAACTAGAGTGTGAAGATCATGCCGGTGGGAACCTTGCTTGATGTACCTACCACCAAAACCTCAACACCATCACGGAGCTGACACATCACTCACATTCAGAATGAGTCCAGTTTTCTCATCCTTAAAATAAAGATTATTGTAACTATTTCACAAGATTCTGGTAAGTATTCAACTCTGTAATATACTCCAGTGATTTTCTTTAAAAATTATCTTAAATACAAAATACATTCAGAAAAGTACACAGATTATAAGTGTAATGAATCATAACACCACGAACATGTTTGTGTACCTACCATCCAGATCAAGTATCCCAGAATCTCTCTCACAAACCCCTTTCTTATCACTATTCCTATTTCTCTTCCCTATAAGTAACTCATTCCTTTTAAGATTTGGTTCCAGCATTACTCTCCTTCCGGAAGTCCTCCTTGAGCCTTCTGTTTAGGGTCCAATACCTTTCTATATGCTTTCAAAGTCCCTTTGGCATTGTCTTTATCACACTGTATTGCAGCCATCTGTTTATTTGTCTATCTCCTTACTTACTGTTGCATCCACCACACGTGGCAGTGTCCACCACTTGTAGTAGGCCTGCAATAGCCACTTGGGGAATAAAATCAGCTGATGTCATTTGGAGCCTGCCAAGACAACAAATATTTAATTTCAAACTATTATTATAATACTTTAGTAATCTTAAAGCAATGGTAGTTTGGCACAGTAACACAGAGATGGAGGCAGACAGGTTAAAATCATGACTTGGGTTAATCTAATATTGAATAGTTATCCAAGCAACTCTGTAGGTTTTAATTAGTTATCTCTAAATCTTTGAAAATATGTCTTTGCTTATGCCTCTGGATGCAAAAAAGTGTGTTGAAAATCCAGATTGCAACAAATAGTTGCAGTGTGAGAAGATAGAGGGAGTTTCCTACCCAAGATATTTCAGTTTATCATCAGTGGTAAGCATCATCATAACCAGTGTGCCTTCTGCCAGCCTGGTTGGGGAAGGAGAATTTGTAAGGGTGATCTTTCAAACTGTGTCTGTCAAGATGCTGGGCAGCCAGCAGGGAGGCATCTAGGAGTTGTAAAGACAGCATTTCAGTGTGTAACTGGGAGCTCATTGTTAATCGTGTGTGACATATGGCACAGCTGTGAGGGTTTTGTGCCAGGCCGGATGAGCTAGTGCAAAAGCATGTGGAGACAACCAGGCCATTTAGACCTGAGGAGAAGCTTGTGCTGCAAGGAGAAAGAAAACAGGTGATAAAAGCCATTTGCCTTTATAGCATAAAGAAATCATTGTGATTAACTACCTAGACCACCTGATGGATTACACTATACTAGATCCCTGAGACACCATTTTCTGATGTAATAGTCATGTAGAATGACTATGAGTATGGGTGTATGTGAATGGAGTGGGAGTGGATTGGAGAAAAAAAGAGAATTTTTAACAAATGGAGTGTGTAGATGTGTGTGGGGGGTGGTACATGCAGAGGCACATACACAACACACACACACACACACACACACACACACACACACACACACACACACACACATATGCTTTAATAGAAGGAGAATACTAACATTTCGCCAGTGCCAAAATGTTCCTCTAGCTTGGTGGGCTTGAAAAGTGATATATCCAGTTTAGACATTTGGCAGGCTGCATGTGGAAAGTTTTCACATCTTGTCAACCTTGTTTTAAGGAGTCTTCGCTGTCAGCACTGAGAAGGTTAGCGACCTTGGGAATGGGTGGGGAAAAAGAAGAGGTGTGTGTTGGTTTGGCAGCACACAGATAGCAGAAAATGGTCATCAGGAAACTTGCCACGTTTCGGAAGTTCTGTTTGAAGCAAAGACTACCAGCATATCATCATTTTCATTTTGTTCTCCTCTCATGACAGAAGTCTTTCATATGTTTGTCTCATGTTTCTATGCTTAATGTGGCATGTAGCATATTGAGATTGGACTTTTACCTTTTCTTAGGGGAGGCGTTTGCAAATAGATTAAAGCTTAAGTTGTTGATAATTTCAGATGCTTTTCATTAAGAGATAACAGATTACCTGTTGGTTGCTCAGTTTTATGTAAATTTTTCATCTAACGAATGACTAGTTGCATAAAGTTGTCAAATAGTTTGTGATATACTGAGTCAGAGTTTTAGTTAGGTAGAAAGGCTTCTGGGTATGCAAACTCTCAAATGCAGGTGACATTTTGGGAGAATTCTATTAGACTGTAATTTTCATGGGATCTGGTAATAGATAATCAGAAAATTACATTTTATTTCCTCTTAAGCTATCAATGGACCACCAGGGTAATGAGTTTTGCATTTATAAACACAGCACCAATGATAGTATTTCTGGACATGTTCTTTGTTGATAGAAACAACTTAAAGTTGCACAATTTTCTTTCCCTTGAGACAGGGTCTCACTCCTGCCACCCAGGCTGGAGTGCAGTGGTGCAGTCATGGCTCACTGCAGCCTCGACTTCCCAGGTTCAAGTCATTCTCCCAACTCAGTCTCCTGAGTAGCTGGGACTACAGGCACCATTTTGCCCATGCTGGTCTCAAAATCCTGATTGAAAGTAATCTGCCCGCCTCAGCCTGCCAAAGTGCTGGGATTATAAATGTGAGCCATGGTGCCTGGCCTGACAATTCGAACTACTGAATATGGTACATGAATCCCCATCTGTAATGAAATAGAGAATCATTAGGATTCTAGAAATTCAGTAATTCAGCTATGAAACAGAAATTAAGGAACTCTCTCCCTGTTTTTTTTTTCAATTCCCATTCTCTCTTCCCAATGTTGTTCCAGTAAATAAGTAAGAAAGTAGGTGTTTAGGCTAAAGGACCCTTAGAAACAAAACTCTGATAAACAATAGCAGAAAGAAGTTAGCCATAGAAGGCTTTTGTATATCTTTTAGAAGAATATCAAGGTACAAAATATTTTCTTTGAAAAGAAAGAACCTATATTTTGCATGCATTATAATAAAAACATAGAGGCAATCTATAAAGTCTTCCATAAAACAGAGTATAATACATTAAAATTATGTCTCCCCCCACTTTTCCAAATAATTTGCAGAAATTTCTCATTTTAATAACACCTTTTTGTTAGCAATGGTATAATCTGTTTTATATCTATGTCTAGTGAAGAATAAACTCTGGTCAGCCTAGCATAATATTATGTTTAAAGGAGACAAAAGGCCTACCTGCTAAATATATCTTTGCCTCTGAACACAGTTCTGACTGGTGTTAAGCTGAGAAATCCTGAAAGCCTCTTTTGAATGTTAATATGCTTTCTGGGAGTCCATATTATCAGGGTGAGGTTCAGAATCGCAGGCCAATGGAGTTGGAGAATTGGTAGATATTTTGCACTGTGCTCTTTTTAAAAATAAGAACATTGCAGCACAGAGGGGAGTAATGGTGCTTTCAGGGTCATATGGTTTGTTGATGCCAAGCTGACGCTGGATACAACTTTCCTGAAAGAACTCAAGGCCCCTGAGAAGACCTGCTCACTCCACCTCAGTTCTTTCCTCATTATATTTTCAATATCATCCCTTTTCTGTGGGTTTTTGTCTGTTAATTCTATCAGTTCACAGATGCAATGTGGGCTCATAAGCAATAAGATGTAAGAAGAGATAAATGTTGTAAACGTGTATATGTTTATTAAGTTAATCATATTTAAAATAAAATAAGATATTTAAAGCACAGCATGAACAGAAAAACAATTTTACTTCATAATAGAAGAGAATGGATGATGATTAAATTTCTTTTCAACCCTAAGATTCTGTAATGCTGACAGTCAGAACTGCAAAATGGTCAGAGTATAGGATTGTATTTTTAGTGTGTCCTGCACGGCCAACAAGAAAGTAGCCTGAGGTCAAGAAACCTTCCCTTGCTCCCCAGGGAAACAGGGAAGCAGGTAAAGGCAAGGAAAGCTTACCTAGGAAGATGCTTTTAGTAACTGGCCTTGTCTGCACTTGTTACTCTGAGCTGCCCACTGCCAGCCTACATCAGTTGCATGCACTGGGAGTCGTGGTGAGGCAGCATGTTCCTGAGCCCAAGTTGCAGGCACTGCCATCCCCACTGCATGGGGCCCTGTCTCAGAGAGAAAAGAATGTGGAGCCCCACTTCCTGTGAGATCTTTGAGTCCCCTGCTAACTTCTTGCCATCACAGTAACGTCAGCTACTTATGCTTCTTGTCTCTCCTTGCTCCATAGGCTTCCCTCTGCCTCCACAGGTGTGTTTTCACCTTGCATTGCTCCTTCTGGGAAGACAGGAAGCACCATACCTATCAAGCAGTTCTTGCCTTCTGGCCTGGAAGAAACTATTAAGAATCAGGCCATGTTCTTGAAATAGAGAAAAGCGTTTCAGGGATAACAAAAGTAAATTAATATTTAATAAGCACTATGACTGCATTCTCATTTCCCAGTTTTTATTCCCTTAATCCTTTTAACTGGCTGTCACAATGACATTTCTGATGAAAATTTGATTAATTATTTATGCACATCTGCCATGCCCTTTTGGGTAGAATGGAGCATTCTTTTGGTTGTCAAAGGAGGGTCAAGACTTTCATAGTTCTGATTGCATGATGTCCTCTAGGTTCATAATTTGTCTTTACAGAGAGAAGCTAGCAAGTTTTTAAAAGACACTGATCATATCTTTTAGATGGCCAGGAAAATACATTGCTCAAGTATTTAGAGAATTTTAGGAATACAGACTACCAAATAAGATATAAAATTCAGCATTCCCACCAGACATACAAGGAACATTTTTTTTTTTTTCAACAGACGGCTGTCTCCCCCAACTCCCTTAAAATGCAATGAACAATCAGTTTCTTTGCTACAACCTTAGAACATGAGCAGACACAGCACAAAAACAGGGCAGTCCACCAATGGTTTGGCAGCTAAAGTATCCATCATCAACTTTTCTGGACTTTCTTGAAAAGTAGTTGCCATTCCTGACTAGTGGTTTTACTCATTTCTATTGGAAACTAAAATCTGGGTGGGCTGGAATCCTCAAGAGCATGTTAAGACGCCAGATAAATCAATGTCCCCATGGTATAACTAATCATAAAAGTAGAAAATCCTTAGAAACAGAGTGTGGCTCAACTTCTGCCATCCTCAAGAAAGGCCCCATTTGGCTCCAAATCTTGCATTCTTTCTACTACACCACTCTACCTAAAAACTAAGTCTTGGTGTCATTGGCTATATTTGGGTCTTATTTATTTTGAGTAAGTTATTTAAGTAAGTTTTGATAAGTTATTTTAACTTTTTGTGCCACATTTTATGGTATAGTAGGTCATTTGGGGATTCTCTGGGACCAAGACCCAAAGTTATACCAATATTTCTGTGGGAAATTTGTCTTCAAATAATATTGTTTTAAATAAAGCTGCCATCTCCAAGTACATGACCACAGCATTATTGAAGTCAAGGTTGTATGAGTGCTGTGGGGTCCTGAAGCAGAGGTGCTGTCACTGTTTGGGAAGGTTTCTTAGAGAGGATTGGTCTTGTATGATGAGGGCATCAGATAATGCAGAGGGTTAATAGAAATCAAAGAGGTGTTTCCTTTCCAAGATTTCACTTTGAGCTTCTAAGATTACTCTCTTCTTGACATTTTCTCTCCTAGTTTTCTGTAGACTGACAAGGACCTCTCATCTTTTCTTATCCCTCATAATCTCTTGATTGTGGCTGTCCTATGGAGGATTTGTGACCTCTCTCATCATTTCCCTCTGTAGTCTTTCCCCAGGACTGTATGCACTTGGCAAATCTAGGTAATGACTGCTGAATAAATAAAGTGAAATAGAAGGGCCAGTGGGTTGGGTTTCAGGAGATCTAGTTCACTCTCTAGATGACCTTGTATGGGCCACCTTGCTTCCCTAAGGTTTCTTCATCTATTTTTTAAAAATATGGTAGGGTGGGGTGAGATGAACTGAGTATATGAGGAGGTCACTTCCTTCATAGTCAGGAAGTTCTTTAGGAAGGAAGTGAAGTACTTCAACTCTAGAATCCCATCTTGTAACATCAGTGTTAATTCCTGAATTTATAGAATCACTCTGATTTGTCACCCAAGCTCTGATCTTCATTTCTATCTACTAAGGATCAATAATTTTTCCTTATGTGCCCTACCAGCCCAGACATGCAAAATGTCTACCACAGCAATCATTTTCCCCCACTAAGCAAGATGCCCTACTTTATTTCCTGTTTTCCAAAAGTGCTGTCCCTGGGCACCCAGGCCTGAGTCCACATGGTTTTCTTTGATCAGTTCTTTTCCTTCATCACCTACATCCTGTGAGCCACCCCATATGCCATATTTTAATTTTGAAATGCATTGTGTGTATATTTTTTCCATCTACCTTTTGTGTGTGTTTGAATCAGTGATGTTAAGTACGTTTACATTGTGTCCAACCATTACCACTACCCATTTCCAGAGCTTTACCATCATCCCAAACTGAAACTCTACCCATTAAACAATGTCTTTCTAACTACTCTTAATTGTTAGATATCAGAATATCAGAGGTTAATGGGCTCTTCAGGATGATCTGCCACAGGTTAGATCGGACAGGTTAGATAAAGCAACCACAACCTTGATGGGTTCAACTGTGTACTCACCAGCTCCTCGTTCTGCCACTTCCAGATTGCATCACTGTTCTCCAAGCTGACTTCTTTGCCTCAGGCTTCTCCAACTTCCAGTCTACCATGAATGTTACTTTGAGCTTTATCTTCTATTGTACCATTTCCCCCCGTTTCACACCATGCTTGGAAACTGGTGCACTGTAAGCTTCTCAGTCACATTTCACCCAAATAGACACTTCAATTTCCTGCCATTTTTGTTGTTTATTGTCTACTATGTCAGGTTAGTGCTCCCCCAAGCTCCCATTTATTTATTTATCTAGGATTGTTTATTTTCCTTTCCTCTAAGATGCATCTGGTTCAGGAATTTGCTCAGGATTACAGAGATAGGGTTCAGACTGTCTCCCCGGAATAAGGAGTTTAGACTCTTTCCCAGTGCTAAGGAGCTAGTGTTCAGATTCTGTCCCAGGATTGAGGAGTGAGGGTTCAGAATCTCTTTCAGGACTGTGGAGCCGGGGTTCAGACACTTCCAGGAATAAGAAGCTAAGGTTCAGACTCTCCTCCAGAATTAAGAGGCTAGAGTTCAGACTTTACTCCAGAATTAAAAAGCTAGGGTTCAGACTCTCAGGATTAAGGAACCAGGGTTCAGATTGTCTCCCAGGATTACAGAGCTGGGGTCAGACTCTCGTGAGGGCTCCAGTTAGGCTAGTAACTCATCTGATGCAGCAGGGTAGTAAGATCGGCAGTGAGGGGCCACCTCAGCCAGTTTTGCTGTGACTCCAGATTGCCAGTCCCAGCTCTAGACAGTGATCCCTCTGTATCTGCTGCCTTAACAGTACCAACCAGCATTATTGAGCTGGGTAGGCCAGGGTCTGGGCTAACCATTTTCATAAAGTATTTCATTGAATCTCATATATTATTTCCATTTTTAAAAATCTGACAGCTAAGTATTAAACTAGTGATTTTCAGTCCTGGCTGCACATTTAAAACACATTAAATCAGTAATTGCTACTGAAACTAACTGATGTTCAGGCTGTCTACCACGAGCTTTTGATTCTGTTGGCCTGGGGTAAGACCTGGAAGTAATGGACCCCGTTCAAGGTCAGATAGCCAAGGAACCTGCATTCAAACCCAGGTCACTATGGCTTCAGAACCCAAATTCCGAACCCAGAGTTCTTAGCCCTGTTCATAGATCAGAATCACTTGTGCTTGTGTGTGTATATATATTTAGACACACAGAAATCATTATGGTATTGGGGTAGATTACTTAAAATATTTTTTTAAAAAACTATTTGGTTAACTTCAGTGGGCAACTAGAATTGAAAACACAGCCTTAACCATGATACAATATTACATCTCATTAGACCTCATTCAACGAATACATAACTTCTTATCCATTCATGCAAAATGGGAAGGGTGGGATGTTGGAATGTATTGAGAGAAGATGGAATAACAATAACATTATTGTACTGTTGAATAGTAAGGAATGAAAATGGGACACATAATTCTTTAAGTTACCTACATTTGTAAGCCATTATTTGAAATAAACTCCCATTAAGCCATATCTGTGCATGCCTAGTTTGGCACAGTGCAATTCTGGCCATTTACTAGGAACTCCACATATGGAAGTACATACTCATAGTGAAAAGAAATGGGACTCTAACCTGAAAGGTTTTAGTGTAAAGATGTGTGGATGCTCTGAACTCAAGACTGACAGGATGTCCAGCGTGCTGCTACTTATTTGAACTTCTGGAGAGGCAAGTTTGTTGTTGATGCATGTCATTGGTACCACTTGATTATTACTATTATTAAACTGATGTCTTGGGAGCATAGCCATTAACTAATTTTGGCTTCAGATTCAATTCTGGTTGTTGACAAATAGTGGAATGGGAGTAGAGATTGACTTAGCTACAAGAAAGAGGCCCTAAGAGTATAATGTCCCTAAGGATTCTGTAAAAAGTGCAGTTATATAATTTGTTGAGATGAGTTAAGTGGTAATCATCCTGATGTTTGACATTTACAAATTCTTCTCATAGTACTAGACATTTAACTTATGCACACATTTGACACTGAAGAAGTACTGTTCTATGTAATGTACTCAAAACTTGCCAGTGGGTGTGGTGGTTCTTTCTTTAAAGTAAACAGCCTTAGATTTACTAAAGTCATTATCGAATATAGGGAGATGAATTCACTGGAGAAGTGAAATCCAAGCATCTGAAATGATACTTTGACCTTTAAAATAGGAAACAGAATAGCAGGGTTTGTTGTGGAGACAGACACTTCCTTTAGCAGTGACAATAAGGACATCAGCCAATTCTGAAGACTTGATAGGGACTGCCAGGAAGGTTAACCATGCCACCATCACAACTTCAATAACTGTAAGGGAGGCAGTGTCATTAGAAAATTGCACTAATATTTCATCTTTGTAATTACACTGGTCTCTTCACTTAGAAAAACATGGGGTCAGACAAGGGAAGCAATACTGCTGATTGACTTTTCTTTTCTCATAGTTGGTAATACCTGGTTTTCACCTGGGGCACAATCGATCTCTGTTTCTTATCTGATTAAGTGAGTTATTTCAGTATTGATCATTATAAACATCTGACTTAAAACTGGCCTGCATGTATAACTCCATATGTGGAATCTGCTCTAGTTAAGTAAAAAACATAGAACACTGCAGTTAGGAAATAGTCACAGTTGAATTCTTTTAACTGAGGCTCCATACATACTATGCATTCATATCAAGTCGCCAAGGATAAACTTAAACACAAAAACATTGTTCATTAATAAGATTAATGAACTATGAGGAAAGCAACTCTTTGGGAATATAAGTTGAGAGGCTCAAAATGTGAAATGTTTAAAAACATACGTTTACTGTTAATTGTATTGCTGAAAGGAAGGAGGGCATCTTTTACTAGCCACAAGGTGGACAGTTACCACATCCAGTTGCTTAACACGTCAGAAATATAAGACTGCCAGGCACAGTGGTGCATGCCTGTAGTCCCACATACTCAGGAGGCTGATATGGGAAAATTGCTGGGCCCAGGAGTTTGAGGCCAGCCTAGGCGATGTAGCAAACCCTGCTTTAAGAAAAATATGGTTTTCTTCTATAGATTAATATATAGGCATGTGTGTGTATCATATGTACATATATCACATGTATATCTATCATATGTGTATGTATCCTGTATGTATACCTTGTATATACACATATACACACACCACCTAAGATGTCTCTGAGGATTGCTCTATGGATACAAGGTGCTGTCTTCCTAAGGAGAAGCCAGTTTCTCCATCACAGCTTACACTGATGCAGTGCCTTCCATGTAACAGGTACTATACCAAAGGCTTTATATGGCATACCCCTCACTCAATCCTCACAAACAGTCCTCTGAGAGATATAGACTTTCTCTCATTTAAGATGAGGAATCCAAGGCACAGATTAGTTCATTTATTTGCTCAGGATCATGTAACTCTGATGTACAGAGCCAGGATTCAAACCCTCTTACTCTGTAACCCATGCCTCGCACTGCCTCCCTCAGTCACATAATACTGATGTGGAAAAAGGCAGTAAGAGCATTTACAAGGCTCCGTAAGTGAAGTAAGTTGCATAGTGGTTCCCAAACCTGGCTGCACATCAGGATCATTTGGGAAGCTTATTTTAAAATAAATATTTCCAAAGAATACCTGTAGAGAGTCTAATTAAGAATGTCAGAGGTGTGCATTGGGATTTATTTTCATAATTACTCCCAGATGATTTCAATGCAGGCAAACAGCTGCCATTTGGGAACCATAGGATTAGATAGTAAATGTAAGCAAAGTGCATTTAAGCAAGAGTGGGCTATATTCTCTAAAAACCCTGTAGTCGTGGTATGTAGGTATTAGAGCTTTAACATTAATACGAAAAACAGTCCCTGACATTGTAGGATGTTAGGAGAGATAATTGTGTAAATAGGTACAGAACGCACAGGTGAAGTGCTTTAGTAGAGTAGGAAAGAGAATCACACCAATATGGCACAGGAGAGAAAAGGGCTGCCTCTGTTTGTAGAAGTCAACTCGGGCTTCACAGAGAGGACAGGATTTCTGTGAAACATTAACTTGTCTCTACAAACAAAAAAGAGAAGGAATGGCATTCCAAACAGAAAAGGCTGTGAGATCAAAAGCTGTGAAGCAGGAAAATGGACAGATATTTGGGCAGCAGCTGGGGTTGCAGTGTGGTTAGCCTTCTGTACTGTGGCAAGGAGTGAGACCTTATTGCTGGTCACCAGCAACCGTTGGCATATTTAAGCAAGGCAGTACAGGACAAAGGCTGCCTTTTAAAACAGTCACAGAGGCTAATGTGTGAGGATGGCTTAAAGAAGGCAAAATTGTAAGGAGGGTCAACAGTGGAGAGACTGAGCCATAGTTAGGGTGAAACGGGACAAGGCCTGAACTCTGGGGCAGGGTGTCTGAGTATGGTGGGAAGGGAAGGGAAAGAGTTGAAGCAAGACATTTGAGAGATCATCAGCAGAAAATGATGACAGATCAGATGAGGGTAGACTGTTGCAAAAAATGAGGGCATCCAGTCAGGGATGAGACTGGAATTTCTGGGCTGGTCCATGCAAAGATAGTAGCCCAGGTTTCTGAGGGAAAATCTGTTGTTGCTGGAGATTCTCAGTCTAGTCTTGGATTTTCTTTCTATTTATTGGCAGATTTTCTTTCACTTTAAATAGAAAATAAATTAATACAAGTTTGAAAACAGATGAAAATATAAATGACTTTATTTTGAAAGAATTATAATACATAGCAGAGAGAGAAGTGTTTCTTTATCATTGTATTCAGGCTAAACTGGGACTGGCTGAAGTCTTGAGCCTTCAATATTCATCTTTGGAAAACACATGGGGATCTTCCAATCATTTTTTAAAATTCTAACAGACTAACATTGCAAGTCCAGGCTCCATTAGTCTCAGTGGTTAAACTTAAATCTCTTAACATGTAAGTCCTTCTGTAGTTGCTGTCCAGTAATAAAGTGGGTGATGGAATTTTTAAGAAAACACTTTATGGCTCTGCAATAGATGAATTTTTCCACTGGGATTTATATAATGACTTTGGAGAAAACTAAAACAATGTATAAAATAAAACCCTGTGGAAGAAAAAATAATTATAAAGAATTCCCACCTGAAATGATGGAATGCCTACAGTTGTAGAGTTCTGTATTTTGTTTCACTATCTATTTAATAATTAAAGACCCCTTTAGTAGCCAGAAGTTCCACTTTAAAACACTGTATTCTAGGGTGCTAAGAATTTGGTGGAGAGCAATAACATTTTCCAAATGTGGCAAGAGAAACATTCAAAAGAGAGGCATCTTTGACCTGAGACTCACTCAAGTAAATCTTGCTAGGGAGAGTTATTCTTATTGTTAGGTGAAGGATCTCGAGCTAGGGACCACCTAATGGACAGCTGGACCAACTCTCCAGAAGCCCTGAGATGCACAACCTTTGGCACTATGTTTTGAAATACTATGGAGCAGGGTTTGGTTCCCTGCTATGCCACTTGCTGTCCGCATGTTCTTTAGCAGGTAACTTAAACCTCCTGAGACTCCTTTCCTTCTCTGTAAGGTAGGTGTGATGGATACACCTCATGGGAGTATGGTGAAAAGTAAGTATTAAGTGAGGCAATATGTGTTCAAATTGCTGTGTAAATGGAAAGGAATATGTATTATAATTATTATACTTTTAGAATTTTCTTAAAATAAAACCAAACCGTGTTTCAGGTTTTTAAACCACGTATACACATACATACCTTGCAAGTGTTTTTTCTAAATAGATATCTCCCTGATTATCTCTTTTATACCCATGTATCCAGCAGCTGGGGATTTTAAGGCAGAGTATGCTACTTTTAGGGAGTAACGAACTTGAGGAGGCTGTAGGTTTGCAAACCTACAAATTTGCTGAATTTTTGCAAATTCATTTGCATTTGAATTTATACTCCATCTTCATAGTACACAAAGCGGCTGGTATGCAGCCATGGCTACTAGTGCTAGGCATTGCTTCTGCTGTGATGTTCCTCCTGTGGAACACTGACTTTGAAAACATGTTTTCTTACTGTGACTGTTCTAAATTTACCTTGATGATAAAGGAAGCACTATAGAGACACAATAAGCCAGTTCTAGGAGTCCCGGAGATCAAAAGGAAAAAAAGAAGGGTGAGGCTGTGCTTTCTGCAGCATCCTCACGAACTTCTGCTGGAGCACCAGCATTCCAATGAGATTATTCAGCTTCAAGTAGATCTTGTCTCGGGTGGTTGAAATGTCAAGGCCAAGATCTAACGCTCTGCCTCAAGTGGATTGCACCACAGCCATGAGCCTCTTGCATGTCTTCATGAGTTTAAAGAGTGTGTAGTTAGTTGACTGTGTGTATGAGTGTGAATATGTGTGTGTGTGAGGAAGACTGATAATCTGGAGACATGGATTTTACTCATATCTGCCACTAAGGAACCTTGCAGGAGATCACCTCACCTGTTTTAATTTCATTTCTCTTGCCTAGATGATAAAGGGCAGAATGAGATGCTCTCTTAAGATTTCTTCCTGTAACATCTTATGGTTTTTTGACTGACTGACTGACTAACTGATTCACCAAAGCTTGAACGTTATGGAATTGTGATTCTAAATGCAGTGTTGTAATGGCAATCTTTTGTCAACCTAGTTTCTATGTTCTGTATTCATGAGGCATATGTTGTTCCCTAAGTCAGTGTTAGACTCTCTCCTCTCCCTCCCAAGGCAGGGGAGGGCACATGGGGGCATACCTACCTGATTCTACAAGGTCTCCTACACCTTGAAGTAGAACCGATGACGTTACTTGTCAGCAGATTTAACAACAACAAGAGTGTCTTCATTTGTGATGGATGGAAGCTTCCCAAAGTGGGTGAGAGAGAACAGAGTCAAAGGAAGGGGAGCCAACTTCCTTCTGTTAACGGTCCTATTCTGATAACCCCTGAGAAAATCCACAGAAGAGTTTTAATCCTTCTAGATGAGAATACTTCCAAGGAAGTGAGTTCCATCCAACTCTTAGGTATCCAAGAAATCATGAATTAGTAGATCCTGAATACCTGCCATGCTACATGTACAAAATAACACATATAGCTATCCTATGTGACTGTTATGTAGGTTATATTTTAACTTTATAAACTGCAGAAGTAATGACAAGATACAGACATGAGATCACAATTTTTCCCACTTGTATTGGGCCACTTAGCTTGAATTTTGAATTCTACATTAGAAAATTTCAAATATATGTATCTTGTGGTTCATCTCCTAAATTAAAATGTGATTCCTCCTCATTGGTTTCTTGTGATTTTCAGCCAGTCACCAAAGCTCATGTCCTCCTCTGTCTCCAGAGACTGATGAAATTTTTAGGTTCTAGAAATTTAGAGGATGCTAATGATCTCATATTCAAACAAATCAAATAAAAATATGCAATGTTTTGAGCCAGGCATTGTAATTGAGAGAAGTACCTAAGTGGCATGTATTCATTTATGTACCAACTGTTTGCTAGGTGTATTCTGTGTGTAAGTCACTACACTGGTGATGCAAAGCTAAGCAAAGCCTAGCCTACTCTTAAATAATTTAAGCCATAATAGGGAAGTTAGGCTTGACAAAAATGACCTAAATACAAAGTACAATAAGCTATTGAAGTGGGAAAAAGTTTCTAAGACATTAGAAAAGGCTCTTTTTCTTTATCCTCTTTGTTGATGGTCCCCAAGACCACCCTCAGTTTCAGTGATTTGCTGGGACTCAGGATTCAGCATGTAGTCGTACTCATGGCTATGATACAAAGTAAGATCAGCAAAGGGAAAAGGTGTATGGGACAAAGTCCAGCAGAAAAAAGAGGCAAGCTTCCAAGAGTCCTCTCTCCCAATGGAGTCAGTACTGAATGAGCTGACTTTCTCCAGCAACAAGTTGGACACACATGTGTGAAATGTTGCCTACCAGGGAAGTCTATCAGAGACTCAACACTAGAAGATTTTTACTGGGGGCCAGTCATATAGGTGTCCTCTTCCTAGCACATACCAAAATTCTAGACTCCCAGAAGGAAAGCAGGTGTTCCACATAAATCACATTGTGCAACAGCTGAGGCAGTGAGCCACTCATCAGTTCTGAGAATGGTGGGAGCATGCCTGAAATCCAAATTTCCAGATGCCAACCATGGACCAACTTAGTGAGCAGGACTTCAAAGGATAGCAGTTTCTGGCCTGGTATGTTAACTGTTTTCTGCACACCATCAAAAAATTATCATGGAAAGCAGTAATGGAAATAAAGATCCCAGAATAGTTAATGTGACAGAGCTGTCCAAAATCAGGCTACTTGGAAAACAATCAGAGGGAGGCAAAATTCCATGTAGTCATTTCATTCATCCATTCATTTTTGTGTCCATCAAGTATTTGGTGAGCTCGGAAAAAAGAGTGAGCACCAGAATGGTTTCTTATTTATATGAATCTGTCATGTGACCCAACACCCTGGAATCAGAATGATAGTCCACTTGGAAATTCCACAATTTTATTGAGTGAGTGGTGCCAAGCCCTGGGCTCAATGTTGACTGTGTGAACAGGTCAGAGCAGATTGCTGCCCTCACAGGGCTCACAGGTGGACACGGTTTACTTTCTCAACCAACCCCTGACCCCATGCTCAATAATACTGAGCTCAATGAGAAGGGGAGGAGAGTGGAAGAGCAGATGAAGGAGGTTTGGGTTCCTCATCATGGACAGAAGAACATGGCCCCCTGAGGCAGCAGTTCCTTAACAGCCCAGGGAACTCTAGGCTGGGAAAGAGGCTCTAAGAAAACAGCTCTGGACACCAGCAACATGCTGTGCTGTCCCCAGAACACCAGACCAGCTTTTCTAGGACACAGAGTTACAGGGCCTGGATTAAGATCCTGAGGTTAAAGCAGTTGAAACAAACACCAGGCCCGTAGTTGGAGAAATGAGAGCCCCCTCACTCCAGTTCAAGTAACCAGCTGGAGGCAGCACAGAGGTGTCCAGCACGCTACCTGCACAGCCTGGTGGTGGCCAGCACTTCTTCCAAGTAACCTTCCATCACAAGGTTGGTGGCCTGCTCTTTGTGGCAGCCCCTCTCTCACTGGACTAGAGAAGCACTTCTTGACCATTCGATTGTTGGGATTAATGGCATATTCCTCATAGCATCTCCTGTGAGTATCTGACAGCATCTCCTGCACATCACATACTCCTATATATCTTGTCACTGACTCTTTCACCAGCAGGCATTACTGAGAAAGGAGGTACTATGGTATTTCAAACTCAGGAAATTGACCAGATTCTACCTCCTCACAAACCACTGTGCAGCTGTGGTCAAGTGACTTAACTTTTCTAAGTCCACATCTTCTCACTGAGATGCAAGGATAGCAGTACTTCCCAGAGCTGTGGCCAGGTTCAATGAAACTTTGCATCTGTATCACCTGGGATGTCCCAATATGTAGTAGACAAACTCAGTAAGTGAGAGTTCTTGTTCTTTTTCCCTGCAGGAGCTTGCCTTGGATGTTAGAGGACACTGAGGAATGTTCCGTAGCTTTAGAAGCGAGAGCTCTAGCAGTCCCTCGACCTCTTCCCCTTCTTTTTCTCCTGCCTGCAGGAGAAATTCATTCTGTAACTTCTACTGTCAAGTTACAGAATGAATCTGGAGAGAACAGCTCTTTCTGTTGTTCCATGCTCCACACACAGAGCTCACGAAATATATTAGAACATCTGAGGTCAAGTAGCACCCATATTCCTTTCCCCCACTTGCTATTTCTTCAAGGTTCTTGCTGTCTTTATCTTTGCTAACAAAGGACAAAGTAAAAGTCAGTGGACTGGGGAACAATGAAATTAAGACAGGCTCTTCTTTTCATAATATGTGTTCTTTAAAACCTTAGAAATCTCTTCTGCATCTAACTCCTGTTCTCCCTCCTTTGATCTCCGTGGAGGGCGCCCCCTCACCCAATTCTATCCCTCAGGTTTTACAGTGGGGACTTGGAAAAGTATTTGGAGACTTGGAACAACTTATGAAACAGATGCAGCTGAGAAAACTGAGGCAGAGATAAATATATCTCTTGCCACAGTTCCACATCTAGCAAGAGGCAGCTTTGTAACACAGGAGTCCAAGAATCTATGCATTTATCTATCACAGCATGCTGGCTCTCTAGAAAGGAGACTTGCCTTTGACGAGATAACAACAGGGTTGCACCACAAAGCCACCGTCTTAACAAGTGACCCAGGCCATATGTATGTGCCATAGTGCCAAAGAGTGGTAAACATTTCCAAACTTTAGGATGAGACAGGGATAGAGTTCAAATCCTGGTTCAGCTAGTTTTTACCCTAATCTTTCTGAGCATTTGTTTCCTAGTCTATCACATTGGGGGAGTAATGTTTACTTTTGGTATGGTTTTGAAGATGAACTAGTGTACATGAAGCACTAGTCTGGGTTTTGGAATCAGTAGGGACTCAGTAAACATTAGATGCGATAAGGATGATGCAGGTCTGTCGGTGGCAGTTTCACTCCAATGCTAACTGGGCAGCATTGAACCTGAACAAAGTGGAATTTGTTGGAGTTAAACAAACTTGTAATCGGAAGGCTTAACCGCCATCTACTCTCTGCTGCCATCTAGGAAAGTGGAACTGGAGGCAGAGGACACACTCGTTATTTTAAGACTGGATTGGCATGTTCCCCTTAAGGGGTATGCTCAGAGGAACCCTGTGGAGATTCTGGACCAAGTTCCCTTCTCCTTCATTTAGCAATTACACATGAGCTCTGGTCAATTGGCTCTAACTGAAGGATTTTAAATAGTGGGTTTGCAGCTTCTCTCCATCCCGAGTACATCTTCCTTTCCCACAGTCAGTAACTTCCACTTCACTCCATTTTTTATGGCAGCTGGGGGTAAGGGCTGTGGAGCAGGACTATGTTGCTTAGCAGCGATTATCAGAGCTGCCGTGTGCTTTTGTGTTTTTTTTTTAAGCCGGGTTTTTTGTCAGTCTGTCTGATGGAATCTATTGGCATCCTCCCTTGTCAAAACCCCATGGGTCAAGTGTAGGCGTGTGCATGCTTTATAGATGGGTCCCCGTTCCTGCCTGCTGCCTGCTCAAGATGATGGTGGCTGCTGGTTTTGTTTAACAGACACTTCATGCTGCAAATTCTCAAGTGCAAATCACCTTTTGTTTCTTTTATCCCTGGCAATAATGAAGGGCTGAACTGGAGCTTAAATAATTCTTTCAATGAATACATTAAACAGACTCTTTCATTATCGATGTTAGAGGAATGAAAATAATTTGCACAAAGCCACATTTCCTTCACAAAGTTTTAAAAGAAGTGAGGGAACTGCCATTGAGGGAACAATTAATTTTGTTTCTGTAGGAAAATGGGGAGGGGGCAGATGAAATATGTTTTAAGACTTTCGAAAAGATTTCTGGTGGGAACGTTTAACAACTGAGTAAAACGTTGCTTCGGGAAAGATAGTGCTATTTGGATCTGTGTTTTTGTGGCAGTTTCTTACTATCTTCAGAGCAGACGAAGAATGGAATTCTCTCCTGGTTTTGAGAGTTAAAACTTACTGCAAAGACAAGTAATTTTGAAAGTGATGTTTCTATTAAAGCTATGGGATACACTTTGCATGTCATAATAGTGTATACATCTTTGTTTTTTCTTTCTTTCTTTTTTTGAGACAGAGTGTCCTTCTTGCTCAGGCTGCAGTGCCGTGGCACAACCTTGGCTCACTGCAACCTCTGCCTCCTGGTTCAAGCGATTATTCTGCCTCAGCCTCCCTGGTAGCTGGGATTACAGGTGCCCACCATCACACCTGGCTAATTTTTGTATTTTTAGGAGAGACGGGGTTTCACCATTTTGGCCAGGCTGGTCTCGAGCTCCTGACCTCAGGTGATCCTCCCTCCTTGCCCTTCCAAAGTGCTGGGATTACAGGCAGGAGCCACCATGCCTGGCCCTAATAGTGTATATCTCTTTATGGCTAAACTTACACATATGCAAAATTGGCTATTTAAATTTTTCTCCCATTTCAGTGCCCCTTACATTTTTCCTACCATTTTCCTATTCCCCAGGTCTTCCCCATTATTTACTTTCTTTTTTGGTTGGATTAAAATTTTAAATTAAAAAATTTTAAGACTTTTAAAACTTTATCTTAAATGAGATAATTAAGACTTGTAGGAATGACAGAGTGGCCCAAAGTCACCCAGCTCAGAGGGGTCCATGTACTCCAACAGCTTTTATTCAGGTGAGTACTCCTGCTAAGATACCTGGCGGGGGATGACACTCTGTTTCTAAACAGTGGAACTATGATGGAGTTACAGCGAAATGAACTCTGTCTTAGCATGATAAAGATATTGTCCTTCAGATCTTTGGAGCTGTCAGGTCAGCAGGCTGCCTCATAAAGATGCAAATGCATAGATAATAGAAGTGTCCAAACAGAGATTGTGGGAGCTGCTGTGAGAGCTGGGGTGAGGAGATGACCTCATTCTAGTTAAGGGTCTACAATAGTGATATCAATGTTATTTAGGTATAACCTGGTCATTCTGACAACTAAAGAGGTGAAACAACTCTTAGTGGCATTTATATGTTAAAAGTAGACTGTTGAAGACAGAACACTTTAAAAGCTTAAAGAAAGAGACCATAAAGATGTATTAGTAACAAAAGAGCTGACCCTTTTTGAACAATACCCCATAGGTATTAAATATTATGCACAATTGCTGTGACCATTTGTTTTCAATTCTTTGAGGACCATGCAGGAGCTTATTTGGTAACTATTTGACGGATTCTACATCTGCTGATCCTCAGTTTCTTCCTTTCCAGGTGACTCACATTAATAACTCCTAGTGCTTTACCAAATTGAGGGAATTTTAATCATCATGTTAGTCTTATTAATCCATTAATAACTGCACATAACCTACAATGATCCTTTCACTTTCCCAATTTTAAAATTGCATGATTATGGTGCTGGAAAAATTGAATATTCACATGCAACAAAATGAACCCAGACACAGAGCTCATCTTTCATAAACATTAACTCAAAAGTTGATTATAGACATAAGTGTAAAATGCAAAACTATGAAATTCCTTGACTATGATATATGAGAAAACCTTGAGTTTGATGATGAGTTTTTAGATGTTAATATAATACCAAAAGCATGATCCATGAAAAAAAATGTACAAGCTGAACATTATCTAATTAAAACTTTTGCTCTGTGAAAACAGTTACAAGAATAAAAGACAAGCCCATAGAATGGGAGAAAATGTTTGCAAACTAAATATCTCATAAATGACTTGTGTTTAAGATATACAAAGAGCTCTTAAAACTCAACAATAAGAAAACAAACAGGCAAAAACTTGAACAGATGTTCAACATAATCTATCACTAGGAAAATGCAAATTAAAACCAAGGAGATACTAGTACACGCCTGTGAGAATGACTAAAATCCAAAAACTAGGCAATACTAATTTTTGAGAGGGATACAAAGGAACACACATTCTCATTCTTTGATAGTGGGAATAGAAAATACACCAACTTTGAAAGATTGTCAGTTTCTTACAAAGCTCAACATAGTCTTACCATATTTACATACCATAGTTACCATATGATCCAGTAATCACATTTTTAGGTATTTACTCAACCGATTTGAAAATTTATGTCCACACAAAAACCTGCAGTCAGATATTTATGGCAGCTTTATTTATAGTGATCAAAAAATTTGAGAAACCAAAATATCCTTCAATAGGTGAATAAAATACTATTCAGTAATAAAGAGATATGAGCTATAAAGTCATGCAAAGATATTGATGAATCTTAAATACATATTGCCAAGAAAAAGAAGCTAACCTGAAAAAGCTACATAGTATATGATTCTGATTTTATGATATTTTGGAAAAGACAAAACTAAATAGATTGATGGTTGCTAGAGGTTTTGAGGGAGGGAATGGGATTGAATAGGTAAAACACGGGACTTTTTAGAGTGGTGAAATTATTATGTATAATATGGTAACGTCAGATACATTACACTAAGCAACACTTTTTTGTTAGCACAGGCTATCTGCAAGGCATGTGCTCAAACAATATTTGGTGAACATGTGGTCTCCAGTGAATGTGGTAGTGTGCCCTTATAAAGAGCACACAGGATTCAGGGTTTAGGAGATTTTCATTTATAGTCCCTATATACTTCTGTATTATTGAAAAATATTACAAGAATGCATTTAAATATTATACACGTTAAAGCATGAAATTTATTGTGTAGAATTTTATGTTGATTTAGTGCATTGCAAAGCAAATTCATTCTGTCCCACATTTCTAAGTGGCTAACACCTTTCTATTTCTGTTTCTCCTTTTAGATTCTATCTCTTTGAAGGCATGGATCTTACCTTTGAATTACTTACAGGTTTTAGCATAGTTGTTTAAGTATATTTAGTGCTCAAGAATATTTAATATAATAGTATTCCTTAATTTCTAAGAAAACACAGTCCTGTATTCAAATTCCAGTTCTACCATTGGTCAGGGCACCTAACCTCTGAAACTTAGTTTGACCAAGGATACAATATAATTAATAATACTGAATTCATCTTGCTGATTTGTGAGGATTTGATTCTAGCTATAGAAAACTTAGACTAATTTTTGATATAAGTTAGGAATGTAATAAATGGTTTCAAAGAAAGTGATGGCTATAGATGGATAGAAATGGTATAATATTTTAGTTAATCAGGAAAAGAGGTGGCTTAGCAACCAGAGTAAGAAAGACGTTGGTAGGTGTTATGGGGACAAGGTGGGAATGGCTCACCACTCAGCACCTATTGGACCCAGTCTTGGTTTCCATCAACCCATTCATTGCTTGGAACCAACTTGCAGCATCTGTTTGCATTATTGCAGATGGGTATAATTTGGGGGTATTCCCTCTTCCTATCTGCTGTTTACACTGGTGAGGCTACCCAAGAAGCAGATGTGCTTGATCTCTTATAAGTCTCATTTTCACTGCCATCAACTAAGTGGAATAGGACTTTCCATAGAGCCTTGTACACAGAATGGAGGCTCAATTGCTATTAGTTGACTGACCCATTCTTTTGTTCCAAAAGACCAAGGCAACTGTAGAAACTGTTATCTAGAGACTGTTCCATTCCATTGATTGAGCTTCAGGGATCCACATAAGTGGCATGAAAATGAACATAGGTGATTTACAGTTCTCAGAGCACATGTCATTATATTTTGCAAGAACAGTGTATTCCACTGTTCTCTTCAGTTGCACAACATGAAGCTTTTATATCCATATTACAGATACCAGCTTCTTTTTGGCATTTTAGGAAGTTGTTACTTGCCATTATCTCTTCTACTAGACTGTAAGAGCATGGAAACATGCTCAAAATGTTCCACACCCCCCAGCACCTGACACATCTCTTATAATGTAGTAGAAGCTACATAAATGTTTGTTGGGATGAACAAATCTGCTTCATCGATGTAAAGAAGATTTTAAAACCCTAGAAACATAGTAATGTTTCCACAACAAAAACCTGACAAACTTTTAGATTTAAAAAAATAGAGTTTTGGAAGGGAAGGGAGTGGGCTTTTTGGAACTGAAGCGAAAAAAGCTCACATTTTTTCATGTCTACATAGTATAAACAAATGGAACATCCTATTTTCAGTTTGAGTTTGAAAAAGAATGTTTGTTTAACATTTAGTCACCTACACTTCAGTGACAGCCAAAAAAAAAAAAAAAAAAAAAAAAAAAAAAAAAAAAA